>NC_081789.1:11669812-11786017 GCF_963082965.1 Carassius carassius
GACAAATTTCATGCTGTGAGACTCACAAATACTGCACAGTCTCACACTCACACCTGCAGAACACTTCAAGCATGGTGACAACCTCATGAACACAGAATTTGCTGCTTTATCTAAATATTTTCAGTCTCACTGTGTCCTATGTGCCATGCAACAAAATTCCAGCAACAAGCAAGCTATCTGCCCATGCAAAGAAATAAAAGCCAAAAAATGAAACACTCTGACATCAGCATCTATTGAAGACTAGGACACACCAAGGTGATGTCAAAAAATTGGTGGCAATGAAAGCCGACTGTTTTTCACCTCACATCATCTGAGTCTTGGCCAAAAAGCTGCATTTGAACACACCAAACAGATTATAGCCAGCTGTAAACTAGCATGTGTGTTCTCTGCCTTTTTGAGAAAAAAATACGTATCCATACCTGAAGGGGGCAGTAGTCTGTATTGTCATTCAAGAAAGGGAAACCGGAGCCTTAGAATGTCTTACTATTGAGAGATGAGAGTGTCAGTATTACCTACTATTGGAGAAAGCATAACGGTCAACTTGGATCATATGTGCCTTTATAACCAATCACATTGTGGTCTTGATGTCACTGAATTTTAGAGTTGTACGACACTCAATTGTCATTTATGAATACCGTAGGAATTAATGAGAAATGCCGTAAACTGAATCCCACCTGTTGCAAAAAGTCAGTGATTTCTCTTGTAAAATTACTTTTTCGTGTAAACTCTAAAAACATTTTTATCCAAAACGTATTTAGTTTAAAATGTTGAAGATTAGCCGATAGGCCTCTAAAAGTTTTTTTCAGGGTAGTATAGCCTTTCATCCACTAGCATACCATTTTCACAATATTTTATCACTCACCACATAATCCAATGAGAAATTTCTCACGGGGAATTCAATGAGAAATGCAATGGAATAAGAACAGCCTTCTGTGTGCCGTCTTGACTTTGTCTTTTGCTTGATTCCATCACTCTTATTTTTTTCATCTCTTGTGCACTGATTCGCTAGCTTAACTATAGTTTAACTATATACAGCCAATCAGAATGCTCTCTCTTGCCAATTGGCCCGATGCTAATTCTACATACTGAATTGGGCAAGCTACTGTCAAAACTAAAACTAGTCCAATAGCTGGTATGTCCCGATGGCCAGATCTACTTGGTGTGTCCCAGCCTTGAGACAGACATTTTAGCAATGCTTAGCACCTCAGTTCCTGGAGGACCATTGTCCTGCAGAGTTTAGCTCCAACACTAATTTAACACATCTGAACCAGCTAATCAAGGTCTTCAGGATTAATATAAACTTCCAACATGTGTTTTAGAGCTGGGTGGAGTGTGCTCTGCAGGACAGTAGCCCTCCAGGAGCAGAGTTTGACACATGTGCCATAGAAATTCCATATCAATGGCACTCATAACACAACAGGGACTTTAAGCAACAGCTGCTAATGGAACAGCAACAGTGTTCTGACATTCTTTAACTGTTACATGGGAGAATTTTACATATCAAATACAGTACATCCCTGTTGAAAAAAATAAATAAAAATGCCAATGCTGGTTATGTATGTTTTGAAGCATGGCAGCTAGTTTAAGCTGGTTTAAGATAGACCTTAGTTGGTCATGAGCCAGTTTAGGCTGGTCCTTAGCTGGTATAACCTGGTAATGTGCTGGTCCAGACCAGCTTATAACCAGTTCAGGACCAGTTAAACCAGCTCAAATCAGCCGCCATCCTTCAAAACATACCTGATGAGCATATGTTTTTTTTTTGTTCTGTTTTTTGAACAAGGATGTTATGTTTTATGGTATGTGGCATTTTAATTGTCTCTGTATATAATTTAATGCAAAGAAAAGCAACCATTCTTTTGCCTTTTAAAATTACTTTTTTGTGTACTGTTTAAATGATCCATTAAGCCACACTATTTATTGTTGCTAAATATCCCCCCCCCCTTATTTGGCTACAGCAGTTGACACTTTACTTCCTGTCACCATTGCCATTCCATTAGCAGCTGTTACTTAAAGTCTCTAATAGCTACAACACAGCAACACCCTGGTTACCACTCAGAACACTTTAGCTACTGCATAGTAGTCCCCTGTTTAATACTCAGAACACCTTAGTTACGCCATTGCAAATCTCAGACAACCTCCAAGAACACCATAGCATTGACTTGCCCTGGCAATCATTCTGAGGATCTTATTTAGTTGCATAGCAATGCCCTAACAATCTCCTCAGCAACCACATGGCCAAGTCACATCAAGCCACCCTTATTTGTATAGTGCTTTTTACAATACAGATCGTTTCAAAGCAGCAATACCTTCCCTGGCAACAATCCAGAACACCATAGCATAGCTGTCATTTTTTGCATGGGTAAGAACCACATTTAAAGAAAAAACTAAAATTAGAAATTTTGTTTGACATTTATTGCACAACTCAATTTATGTAATATGCATGGTGCAAAGCAGTTGTGTAAAACAAGCGTAAAGTTTTGGCACAGCTCCAGTGAACTCTATCTCCACATCTTATCTTAGCTCTGATTACTGATTACAGCAGATGCTCGTGACACAGGCAACCCGTGAGTGTCAGCTGACAGCTCTGCTAATGTCCTGATGTGTGCACAGCACTTTCAAAGTTTGTTTTATTGAGGACATTCTCATGTAGAGACACAAAACCACAGTGCTATTTTAGGTGAGACCGATGCTCGATCTTAGGTTTAGAGCGCTGGATTCTTAGAAACTAACACAGTTAAAACAGATGCAAACGTCACTACTAAGAGGCACCATAGTTGGTTGTAACCGCTGTTCTGAGACAGTCTGTTGGGTTTACTATAATGAGATGAAAGGTCTGCTATGTTTATCTTGCTGAGAGAAATGTCTGCAGACAGGTTTAGCACAAGGAAGTTGATACTTTTTAAGGGGCTAAATCGAATTTCCTTTACTTTGAGATATGCTGTACTGACATCTGAAAATACAACTACAGGAAGTATTTCTCAAGTTAAGTGAGACTTCTTCATAATTTTGTATATGAATAACATTAAAAAAAAAAAAAAAAAACCTGTCTTGGTAGAATCAGAACTGCAATATTTTTCAGCATTGTTTGACACGCACCCCAAAGAGCAGAGCTTTCAGTCGCATGGTGCAGTTTCTGTAGGGAAGTTTCTGAGTCACATTATTTCATAGCTTCCCCTAACTCATGTATTTATTAATAAAAAACAAACAAAAAAAAAAGCACCCTTTCGCCAGGGGTTAAACAGGAGGCAAGACAGGAACGGACAGACAACTCACGAGACACCAGACAAGACATAATAAACGAGAAATAATAAGAAGAAGAAGAAGAAGAAGAAAAAAGGCAGACAGGAATACTATGATCTAGAAGCAAATACGTAAAAGGGGAGCTAGAGAAATAACCAACATTGGCAAACCAAAGTAAAAAAAAATAAAAAATCCAGAAAATACAATTCTAGAAATAAATTAATTTTAAAGGCTAAATCGAGGAAATAACAACTCAACGGGAAAAATAAATACTTGAAACAAGTCAAACACAAGAGAAACTAAAAATGAGAGCCAAACAAAAAAGAAAAACTGTAACTAAACTTTAAAGGGTTAGTTCACAGAAAAATGAAAATTATGTCATTAATAACTCACCCTCATGTTGTTCCAAACCAGTAAAACCTCCATTTATCTTCGGAACACAGTTTAAGATATTTTAGATTTAGTTCGAGAGCTTTCTGTCCCTTCATTGAAAGTATATGTATGGTATACTGTCCATGTCCAGAAAGGTAATAAAAACATCAAAGTAGTCCATGTGACATCATAGGGTCAGTTAGAATTTTTTGAAGCATCGAAAATACATTTTGGTCCAAAAGTAGCAAAAACTACGTCTTTATTCAGCATTGTCATCTCTTCCGGGTCTGTTGTGAGACCGTTCAAAACACAACAGTTCAATGATATCCGGTTTGCGAACGAATCACTCTATGTAACCGGATCTTCTTGAACCAGTTCACCAAATCGAAATGAATCGTTTGAAACTGTTCTCGTCTCCAATAAGCATTAATCCACAAATGACTTGCTGTTAACTTTTTTAATGTGGCTGACACTCCCTCTGAGTTCAAACAAACCAATATCCCGGAGTAATTCATGTACTGAAACAGTACACTGACTGAAGTGCTGTGAAGAGAGAACTAAAGATGAACACCGAGCCGAGCCAGATAACAAACAAAAGACTGACCAGTAGTGATGGGAAGTTCGGTTCTTTTCCGCAAACCGATTCTTCTGGACAGTTCGATTCAATAAACCGGTTGAAGAAAACGATTCACCATTTCTTTTGCGCTCGACATAATGACGTCATTGGCAATGATTGCCCTTCATTCAAGCCTTCGGTTTACCCACGCTCATAACATTAGCACAGAATCAGTTCAGAATCAATGAACAAAAGAATCAGTTCAGTTCAGACGCTCTGTGTGTCGGTCTGCTTCACACTGAATCACACATGCGCAGTATCATCAACTCATCGGTTCTCGAATCGGACGCGTCTGACAGAAACGGTTCTTGACTCAAGAACGAGTCAGTCTTTTGTTCGTTATCTGGCTCTGCTAGATGTTCATCTTCAGTTCTCTCTTCACAGCAATTCAGTCAGTGTACTGTTTGAGTACATGAATTATTTGTTTGTTTTACAACCCGAATTCCGGAAAGGTTGGGACGTTTTTTAAATTTTAATCAAATGAAAACTAAAAGACTTTCAAATCACATGAGCCAATATTTTATTCACAATAGAACATAGATAACATAGCAAATGTTTAAACTGAGAAAGTTTACAATTTTATGCACAAAATGAGCTCATTTCAATTTTGATTTCTGCTACAGGTCTCAAAATAGTTGGGACGGGGGATGTTTACCATGGTGTAGCATCTCCTTTTCTTTTCAAAACAGTTTGAAGATGTCTGGGCATTGAGGCTATGAGTTGCTGGAGTTTTGCTGTTGGAATTTGGTCCCATTCTTGCCTTATATAGATTTCCAGCTGCTGAAGAGTTCGTGGTCGTCTTTGACGTATTTTTCATTTAATGATGCGCCAAATGTTCTCTATAGGTGAAAGATCTGGACTGCAGGCAGGCCAGGTTAGCACCCGGACTCTTCTACGAGGAAGCCATGCTGTTGTTATAGCTGCAGTATGTGGTTTTGCATTGTCCTGCTGAAATAAACAAGGCCTTCCCTGAAATAGACGTTGTTTGGAGGGAAGCATATGTTGCTCTAAAACCTTTATATACCTTTCAGCATTCACAGAGCCTTCCAAAACATGCAAGCTGCCCATACCGTATGCACTTATGCACCCCCATACCATCAGAGATGCTGGCTTTTGAACTGAACGCTGATAACATGCTGGAAGGTCTCCCTCCTCTTTAGCCCGGAGGACAAGGCGTCCGTGATTTCCAACAAGAATGTCAAATTTGGACTCGTCTGACCATAAAACACTATTCCACTTTGAAATAGTCCATTTTAAATGAGCCTTGGCCCACAGGACACGACGGCGCTTCTGGACCATGTTCACATATGGCTTCCTTTTTGCATGATAGAGCTTTAGTTGGCATCTGCTGATGGCACGGCGGATTGTGTTTACCGACAGTGGTTTCTGAAAGTATTCCTGGGCCCATTTAGTAATGTCATTGACACAATCATGCCGATGAGTGATGCAGTGTCGTCTGGGAGCCCGAAGACCACGGGCATCCAATAAAGGTCTCCGGCCTTGTCCCTTACGCACAGAGATTTCTCCAGTTTCTCTGAATCTTTTGATGATGTTATGCACTGTAGATGATGAGATTTGCAAAGCCTTTGCAATTTGACGTTGAGGAACATTGTTTTTAAAGTTTTCCACAATTTTTTTACGCAGTCTTTCACAGATTGGAGAGCCTCTGCCCATCTTTACTTCTGAGAGACTCTGCTTCTCTAAGACAAAGCTTTTATAGCTAATCATGTTACAGACCTGATATCAATTAACTTAATTAATCACTAGATGTTCTCCCAGCTGAATCTTTTCAAAACTGCTTGCTTTTTTAGCCATTTGTTGCCCCCGTGCCAACTTTTTTGAGACCTGTAGCAGGCATTAAATTTTAAATGAGCTAATTAAGTGGATAAAAGTGTAAAATTTCTCAGTTTAAACATTTGCTACGTTATCTATGTTCTATTGTGAATAATATATTCGCTCATGTGATTTGAAAGTCTTTTAGTTTTCATTTTATTAAAATTTAAAAAACGTCCCAACTTTTCCGGAATTCGGGTTGTAACTCAGAGGGAGTGTCAGCCACATTAAAAAAAGTTAACAGCTTAAGTCATTTGTGGATTAATGCTTATTGGAGACGCGAACCGTTTCAAACGATTCAGTTCGATTTGGTGAACTTGTTCAAAAAGATCCGATTACATCGAATGATTCGTTCGCAAACCGGATATCACAAACTGCTTTGTTTTGAACTCGCTCACAACAGACACGGAAGAGAAGACAATGCTGAATAAAGTCGGCGATTTTGCTATTTTTAGACCAAAATGTATTTTTGATGCTTCAAAAAATTCTAACTGACCCTCTGATGTCACATGGACTACTTTGAAGATGTTTTTCTTACCTTTCTGGACATGGACAGTATACCGTGCACACAGTTTCAATGGAGGGACTGAGAGCTCTTGGAGTAAATCTAAAATATCTTAAACTGTGTTCCGAAGATGAACGGAGGTCTCACGGATTTGGAACGACATGAGGGTGAGTTATTAATGACATAATTTTCATTTTTCGGTGAACTAACCCTTTAACTAATAAATACCAGACCTTAACAGACAAGGGGAAAAAAACTTGATTTAGAAAAGATCAGGCAGAGATCTAAAGAAAGCCTAACTCTCACACAAAAACAAACCAGCAAACACATGAAGGAAATGAGCACAATAAATAGGAAGGTAACACATGTGCCATCATAACACAATCATAAGATGAGAACAGTCAAGTAATTAGCACCAAACAAGGACTAAACGAAGGGGTGTGGTAATGTGAAACAAGGGGGCAGGATGAAAGGAGAACATGGCCAACATAAACAAAGACAAAGCCTTGTGGTCATACACAGGACAAACAAAGAAACACTAAACAAAGACAAAACAGACACAGCTGCCAGGGCAGAATTACAGAGTAGTTATTAGTGGTGTTTGTCAAGGCATCACCAAAAATATACTTTTTGTTAATGTAAGTTTTTATATATATTTTTTTCATGTAATTTTATTTAAGAAAATCAAGACTCTTTTATGTATACGGTTACCCTATTTCATCTGAATCAGAAGAAAAAGGATAGATTAGCACTTCTGGTCATTCGGTGAGACCCTGGCACTCTCTTCTCTTACTAAACTAACTTTCACACTTTCACACACTGTTTTTCTGTTTATAATCCATCCACTTGAGTGTTGTCCTTCCATCACTCTTTCACTGTTCTGTCAATTATACCATGTAAATGATACCATCTGTGTAAACAGACAGTTTATTAGCCCCTCATGTTGTCTTTAATAGTGAAGCACTACAATTGAAGTACTAATGAGATTGAGGTTGAACGGTGGGAAAAGACAGAAAATGAGAGAAAGTGAGAAAGAGAGCGCGCGCGAGAGAGAGAGTAAAACCACTATGCCAGGATGTGGGCGTTTTTTTCTTTCCTCCCTTTTCATGTGCTCTCTTTTATTGGGCTTGCAGTTTTCTCTTTTGTCATCCTTTTTTGTATTCATCTTGATCCCTCACACGGTTTTCTTCTCCTTGGTGTCTAGATATGATTAGCCATAGTTTTGTTGTTGTTTTTATGTGGACAGATACATTTCCTCTGATATGAAATAAATGGGGAATCCACAGTAAGTGTCTTTGATGTACAAACTGGGACAAATCCGGTCACAGATGCAGAGAAAATTCAGACTACAGGGTAGAAAGTCCTCACAAAAGTTCCCATCTGCCCACCCAATGTGCTGTGATTGGTCTAAGGCAAAGAAATTTAAAGCAACATGCTGACAGCGGTTTTCCACTGCTGGTGAAGTGTGGACATAATGTCAACCTCAAATCAAAACACCATCACCTAAAAATACAGTAAAACAGATAACAGATTGTTCAAAACATTGGCAAACTTTCACCTTTTGGTACCAAACTCGCCCCTCTGGATGTTTCAGAACTTAAAATGCTAGCTATGGGGTTTTATTTGCCTAGATAAATGTAGTTAGAGATAAAAGATGTTCCCTAACAATAGCAAGTGGTCTGAGCCCACGTGCCAATAGAAATATAGACGTTGCGAATAACAAACATTTTGTTTGACAGTGGAGAAGTGAGGGGGATTTTACTTTTTTACCTATTTTGTTTTGCCACCTGTTTTTGCCGTTGAATCCTAATTACTACCTTTGGTTTGACTTTCATTTGGAAATTAATCTGAAAAAATTGCAGATACTCTTTAAATGGGAAAATTATATGGCAATTCACTAAGCATTAATTCATGAAAAGAAAGAGATTTGGAAAAGTACAGCTATTCAGCTATTCTTATTCAATGGGCAAAATTATTAAAGAACATTTCCATTTGTCACTTGCAAAACATACACATACTATATACAGGCTGCATGGACATGCAATGTTTCATTAGGCTACTAAATTAACAATAATGCATCTAAAAAAGGAAGCTTTATTGATACAGCAGATGTGTCCAACACCTGTGTTATAAGCCTGTGTAATTCAAGTGAAGCATTTAGCTGGAGGTATTGAGAGGGAAGTAAAGGAAAAGGTGAACGGAGGTGCATAGAGAGGAAACCGTGCATGATTCCTGCTGGCATTCTCACATACGGGCAAGAACATGAGGAGCAGGTATCTGCCTGTTCAGCTGGCAAGGGATTCGGGAATCTTGGAACGTTGAGTTTGCCAAGTGGCCTGGCTGGCTCCATGCACAACCTTCTTAGCAGCTGCCGGGTCTATGAGTTGGCGGTGAATCAGTCCACGACACGGTCAGCGAGGTCAACAACTTTACCTCAGGGTAGCTTTGAGAAGCTGCCAGAACAGAGCGACTTCCCTTTTCGCCTGTTTATTACAGCTGCAAGAGAACCGTGAAGGCTGAACTGAATCCAACAGTTGTATCAAAAATGAGTCAGACGTTCATTTTATTTGCCAGATTAAAATACATTAATGCTACACAAATTAAAGGAAACTTGAATCACTTTTTTATTCTTAACACACACAGACCCAGATCTGTGTAGCCAGGCTGTAGCCGATCAGATAACAAGATTAAATGAGTGAAATTCTGTCCTGCAACAGTAATTGGTGATTAGCTGATAACAACATATTAAGGCTTAATGGGCTGTTGCTATTTATAAACTGTTTAAGACAGCCACCATTTACATGATATATACAGCTACAGTATATCATTAGAAAAATACTTTCCTTTTTCGATTAATAATGCATAAAACAAAATGTTTCCGAGTCAAAATGACTCAAAATTATGGAGCAGTCTAAACACTGTGTATTTCATAAGATTCAATTCTAGTGCATTCTTTATTTCTTTCCTCATAAAAATATAGCCTGGAGCACAAAGCTGCTCGTGAACAAGAAAAGTACAGTATGTCTTACTGTTCACTTTTTTTTCTACTTCCTGTCAGCTATCTTTTTCGCCCTCCTATTGGATGCCTGATGTGTTGTCTAGTTTTAAATGTATTTAGGTGAGGGTAAGTAGGGTAACCAGTGGACTTGCTGCCATATCTTGGTTAGATGAGTCAAACCGATACTATTGAAATGAGTTGTTGAGGTTTGTCAGAGTCGTTATTGTGACCCAGGAACGCGTATCATGACCCCCACTTCCATTCAGAATGCAAGTGGTTGAATGAATCAGACATGTCCATATATAGCTTACATTCCCAGCATGATGATGACCTGCATTGATTAAAGACAAATGAATTTACTAAAGAATGCAAATTTGAATACTTTCAATTCCTAGGAAACATTCTATAATGTTTTATTTTTAACATATAAAGTAGACACTTTAGAACTAAGGTATGTTCAAAAGTAACCTTGTTAAACTCTGCAGGTTTTCTTTTATTTGTTTATGAGTTGTATTTGTCTACTCTATAGATTTGTGAATGATATGTTTTAAGAAACATTTGCTTATGAGGAACTGAAAACTTTGCTGCTTTCAGTACTAAGAAATGGATGCAAAAGGTGTCAGATGAGTTAAAGATAAGCCACACCCTTCAAAGCTAAACATCATCTAGTATGATCATACTACACTACATACTAATATATGCATAAACCAAAGTATGCCTGTGTACAGGAAATCTACAGGACTCCACTGTGGTCTATTACTACTACTTAAATATTTTATTTGTAATATTCCTTTCTCAAACTCAAAGTGTGTTTCAAGTAGTGTAAAAAAAACACACACACATTTCAAATATATAATCAAGATTACTAAAGTCTAAAAAGTTTCACTAATGTTGGTAAAAAAATCCCCCATGTTTCTGTTTAAGAGCTACAAGAAGAGGAGCGGTTTGAATCAGAGATCATTATGAGAATGATTCATCTTTGATTATGAGAATGATTCATCTTTAATCTGATTCGTCTTGTTCCCAGCATCAAATAAATACTATTAAAGTCCTTGTATTCATCTTCAATTCTTGTTTTCCATTTCTCAAGAAATGTTTTGACTTTATCCAAGAGCATTATTAAATTCATGAACAAATGATCTGCTAAAGGATCGAGGACATACTGTACTTTACTTCTGCAGCATTACCTCATGAGGTGTCTGAAGGATTCACTGGATTCTTTAGAATTCAAAGCTGTGTGATTTCCCTTCATCACTGGACACAATACTTTAATCTCTTGTTGTGCAAGAAGCTGCAGATGGCTGTAACAACGTCTTTTGAAATTCAGGACTTTACTTTTTTTTATCATACATTTTTGTCATACATCTTAGATGATGGACATCTCTGAAAACCATTCTGGTCTTTTTATTTATTTTTATTAATTAATAAATGTTTATTTTTCTTTCTTTTAATTGTAGGAAATACTGGGTTGGCAATAATGTCCAATAAATGTTCATTAACTTTTGTCATTAACTAACATATTTATTTACAAAAAAAAAGAAGTGTGGCGCATGTTACCTAGTGAAGGAAATTAATGAGCTGAAATATTTTGAACAACATAATTCTAACATTTGTGTTATTCCTACTGATTTATAGACATACAGTAAGTAACTAGTATATTCTCCACCAAATCAATTCAAAGTGGTCCAGTAAAATGCAATGAACCTAACACTATAGTTTTACTTTGGCACTACTTTGATTTCACTTAAACCTCTTCAGGGAAGATTTTAAGAATATTTGAATGTAAAGAATACTGTACATATATAGTTGAAAGAATATGTTACCTATCTGAAATTGTGAGGAGAAAAAACTCTTGTCTATTTTAATACATTTAAAAATTCTAAAATGTAATTTAGCTCTGTGATGCAATGCTGATTTTTCAGCGGCCATTCCTCCAGTCACTTCAGAAATCATTTTATAATGCTGATTCGATGCTCAAAAAAGCATTATGCTGATAAACATTTTTGTGAAATCTGTAATATATTATTTTGAGAATTCCTTGACTGATGGAACGTTTAAAAACATGTTTTCTTATTTACTCATTTGTAAGGTTGTCATACACTAAAAAACGCTGGGTTATTTTTTCAACCCAAAAATAGGACGTTGTGTTGATTTAACCCAATTTTGGGTTGAAAATTGGTCTTGATCATAACCCAATGGTGCTGGGTTGGGAACGCAGACATGAAAGAGAACACACATGTCATGTTATGTCCGGGAGTATTTTGAAGTTTCATGGAAGGCGGAAATATAAGAGCTTATATTGAAAAATACACTGACACGGTTTTCACCTCAGAAACGGAGGTCTTAATGGGCTCTTTTACTGGAAAAGTAGGTAACTTACTGTTAATATAACGTCCATGAGTGTCTTATGTCATATTTACATAAGATTTTACAATATCTGCACTTTCTGAGGTGTTAATAGACGGTTATTAACACATTTTCATGATAATTTATCTTTTTTTTTTTTACTGTTAAACTGAATGTAGTTTCCTAAAGGAAACAGTGTTATGTAATAAAGACTAGCATAATTATCTTAAAGGTTGTTGAAGTGGTAATGGGTAAAAGTAATGTTTTGCATATAATATTTCAGACTTGTTGAGCTTGTCTCTTCATTGTGCTTGTGCCGGGGGTCAACTAACGTTACACAGAAGCCTGCTTTTGTGAGGAGGCGATTTTCTCAGCTTCTTCAGAAGAGAGGGAAAGACGATTTTAAGGCAAGTAAACTTCATAATTCCATCATGTTATCTTTTTTTTTTTTTTTTTTTTTTTTTTTTTAACTAAGACTAAAAGAATGTTTGTTTTTGTAGCTGTTGAAAGCCAGAGACAAGATAACTTGTTTCTTTTTGAGACTGATGCAAGTTATTTTTAGAAAATAAATGTTTCTGTTGGGTCCCGCCTGTTTACTTCACATTTTGATGTGAACAGTATGATCACATGTTCATATTTTATTGAAACCATTGATGTCTGTGTTTTTCATTGCAGAAATTAAACCAACTTTGGAGTTGTCATCATTCTTGATCTTCCTTTAGTTATTCCTTTAGGAATAGTTATTGTTATTGTTATTGCTGAATATTGTTATTGTAGAAGCAATCCATTCCGGTATTTATATATGAATGAATATTAAATTATATGACAGCAAACATGTCTGCTCAGAAGAAAATATTGATCTTCCAGACTTGCAATGGAGGACAAATATTAAGAGAATATTAAATATATTTATCTGTGTTCCAAAAATTAGCAGAGTTTGTATGGTTCTGGAGCAACATGGGGGACAGTAAATTATGACCATTTTCATTTTTTGGTGAACTTACCCTTTCAAGAGCAGCCCTCCATGTATCTACATGAGAATTTGTGAGGTATGTGAATGTCATGTCTGTTTTAATGTTTCAGTAAAGAAGTACCTTTCTGAAAGCAATATTTATTCAAACAATATTCCATGCCCTCACCTAGTGCTGCCATTATAGCCTTCTAGAGCACTGTGGTAGACAGAGACATTAAACAACCACAAAAAGTGTTGAAATTATAAAACAGACTATTTACCCATCCTTACTGGTGTGATTACAGCTCTGTCTGAAAATGGATATTAATTAAAGTTTAATTAAATGTTTTCTTTTTTCAAATGTTTTTCTCTTTTAAAGCCATTGATGAAGACCAGGCGGTGACTGGAATGAATGCTGGTCAAAGAAAAGAATGTCCTTTCCTCTAAACTGATGCAACAGTGGTTTTAAAGGAGGACGCTGCCCAGGATGATGTAAAAGATGTCACATGCTGTGCTGATGGGGCTGCTTCATGACTATATAAATTATGCTAAAGAGATCATGACAATTGAGAGTGATGCATGATCAGTGATGCAAAATAACCCAAATTGGGTTGTTTTCAACCCAGCAGTTTTTAGAGTGTAGTGTGTCTCACCTTCCTGGCTAAATTCTTGGAAGAGTGTTTTGGGGTTCAGTAAGCTGGTAAGCTTTGGCTGAGTGCTTACTTTTGGCTGAATTCCAGCAAGGCTTCTTCTCTTAATCCTTAAGCTTTTACAAAGAGTTTGAGGAGGAAAAGAGCAAGAGGTGTCAGACGCTCAAACCTGCTGTCACTGCAACACCTGTTTCATGTCACAGCTGTGTTAGTGAGGCCAACAAGGATTGAGAGGGGAATTCAGTTTCCCTTGACCCTGATCAGGGTTACTAAGACAAAGAGATTCTTGCTTGTTTCTCCTTCATGTCTGAGTCACTTTCTCTACCGTTTTCAAACAAACCAGGATCTTGAGGGCGATTGACCATACCACATTAGCATAGACTGACAGGAGAAACCACTTTTCAGCTTCTGAACAGGATCTGTTTAAGCATGCAATGGAACAGGTGTTTAATGTAAAGCAATGCTGAGCTTTTTGAAGCCCCCTCAGGTGCTATGACCCCTTTGACTAAAACATGCTCTGAACATAAGCTGAAAAAAAAACATCGCCTTGCCATTGTGAATCACAAAGTCTTTCCAATCATGCTGACTTGCTAATTACTCAATACTGCACAGTGTAGGGGAGCGCGGGGTTAGTTGTAACACACGTGGTTTGAAGATTTCCACACATGCTAGCATAGCAAAATGTACAGTATTTTCATAACAACACTATATATAAATATATATATATATATAAAGTGCACTAAAAGTCAAAAATCTTTTGAAGATATCGCTGAACATTTATTTTACCATAGTAAAATTGTAATTCTGGCGTGTGAAAAATTTTCATCTCAGTTTATATTATTCATCTAAAATGAGACAAATCTGGTATTATTTTAAACTCTAATCTGTTATTTATCGGTTTAGATCATTTTCTAACGCTTTGATAACTAGCAGAAGATACTAACCAGTTTTAAATCCCATTTGCACATATGGGGCATGTTGTAACATTGCGTTACAATTAGCTTTTCTGTGACATTATATATATATATATAAAATATATAAAATATTACAATATCACATCACATCTGTGTAAACATAATTATGAACACGCATTTAGTAATCTCACAAAAACAGATCCAGAATTCCTCAAAATTTATTAAAATCAGTGAAATTCAGAAACTCAATACAACAAAAACCTTCAATAAATAAATGTTAAATAACACACATATCCATTATGTATTTAATCCTTTTATTAACCATGCAATGTCTTTTCTTCTGACCTTCGATGAACCAATTCAACCATAGGAATAAGCAAAAAAGACTTTAGATACATTTACATTACATACATTTATTCACTTAGCTGACGCTTTTATCCAAAGCGACTTACAATTGCCACATATGTCAGAGATCGCACACCTCTGGAGCAACTAGGGGTTAAGTGTCTTGCTCAGGGACACATTGGTGTCTCACAGTGGATTCAAACCCCGGTCTCTCACACCAAAGATATGTGTCTTATCCACTGCGCTAGCACCACCCCATAGATAAACAATGATGGATTGATTGATTGAGTGATTACTGAAGAATGTTAAACTTTCTTCTCCTTCATCTTATTCTTCATGAAATCCACAATGGCAGCACAACTGGAAAGAATGTATGAGCAGTGCTCTCTGCTATTTAGATGTGAATTTGCATTTTTTTTTTTTTTTTTTTTACTTTTGGTGTGAAAGGGCTTTTACATTTTTGCCAAAAAACATAACTTTGTTATTTTAAAAACAAACAAGCAAGCCCACCCCAGTCGAGAAAAAATAAACCAAGAGTAATGTAACACATTACTTTGCATAAAATTTAACCAAGTAACACAATTAGTTATTTATTTTGGAATAACGCAATATTGTACTGCATTATCTTCAAACAAGATAGGATCCAGTTATCTTCTTAGAAAACTGATAATGTCAGTCTCATTTTTTAAAATTTTTTACATTTTTTTTCATTGCAGCAATAGTAAGAGTAGTATAGTATGCTATTCTAGTATTAGCTTCATATGAATGATAATATAAATTATAAGAATATGTTTCACAATCTAAAATTTCACACAATAAATACTTTTTGAAGGCTTCTACAACATACACATGGACACAGGCACTCATGAGACAGTTCACTTTGATGGACGTTTCACTGATGATGCTCACTATGTTTCTTAAGTCATGTGGGTTTACAGAAGTCAGTGTACCGTTGCATGTCGCGTACTAACTAACAGTTAATCTCACATCCTGAAACAGGTCCAACCTGCATGACTCACCCCATAAACGGCCTCTAGACACCAACCGCTCAAACAGGAAACAGAGGCTCGTTTTTAATCTTTCCACTTAAGAAATCCCTCTTCCTACACCATTTCCCATGAATCATGTACAATGTTCTGATGTCAGAACTTCATATTTTACAGTATGTGCACATGACAGGGGTATATAATGGAGACTGTTCCCTCTTTTACAGTTATAAAGCATTAATAACAATGCTCATGTTGTTGTTACCCATTTATAACACAAGAACATGACCGCATATTAAGTGAAAGCATTTTGTAAATGATTTTTAAATAGTGGCACAGGAACAACATTTAATATATATTTAATTATACATATATATATGTATATATATGTATATATATATATATATATATATATATATATATATATATATATGCACACACAACCACACACGTTTGTTTTTTTTTGTGAAAATTGGGGACATCCATAGGCGTAATGGTTTTTATACTGTACAAACTGTATATTCAATGGCCCTACACCAACCCTAACCCTAAACCTAACCCTCACAGGAAACTTTGCATTTTTACTTTCTCAAAAACTCACTCTGTATGATTTATAAGCGTTTTGAAAAATGGAGACATGGGTTATGTCCTCATAAGTCACCCTCTCCTTGTAACACCTGTGTCAAACCCATGTCATTATACAAAGTTGTGTCCTGATATGTCACAAAAACAAGAGCACACACACACACACACATTTTAGGAAGCCATGGACATTTATGTACTTTATTAAAATTTATGTTATAAATGCCTTTTTTTTAAGGAAAATTATCATGTAATAATAATAATAATAATAAACATATGCACAGGGAATTTGTCATTGACATACAGATTCTTTTTTAATCTTAATTTAAAACTTTTATGTCACTTACAGTCTCCGAGTATGTGAATAAGTGTATATTCAGCAATTAAGTTTACAATAAGTTTAAAACGCCTGGAATTTTTTCTTCTTTTTTATCTGTTGTGGTCAGTTTCATTTCACTTTATTTCCAGTGACATGGGACACCCCCTAAAATAACCAAGCAAGCAGTCATCTACTCACATAGACATTAACTGAACAGTTTGAGTAATCATCAGTCAAACAGAAAAGAAGGGGAGAGCCCTGTGCATTGGAGATTATAGAAAAACTGCTGAGAAATCTCACAAGAGCCAAATAGGAATCTGAATGAGTATTCGCTGTTTGCTGGTCTACTTTCTGTTTACAGAATATTTTTACCTTGCAAATGTTTGCAAAAATTTTCTCAGTATGACTGTTTTTTCATGCACTGCAAACATTTATGATTAAACCTGTAGTTGCATGGATAGAGTTAAATAGAGTATAGAGTCCTGCCAGGTAGACAGGTTGCCGTTCAGTGGCCATCACTCACTTACCCATATCCTTACCCCCTGATATTATCTGTTTCACACACATAAACATTCCTCCTGAGACACACCGTATGCACACAACTCCACCCTGAGTCTGTATGGGAAGGACAGATTTGTTATGTTGGGAATAGATTTTTTTTTCCTGAGAGCATGAGAGGGAGAGATGTGAAGAAAACCGATAAAGGCTGACAGACGCAAACGACAAACCATGACAGAATGACTTTAGCAGGCATGAGCTAAAGTGAAAATAAAAGGGAAGAAACATTGACTGGACATGAATGTGGCAGGAACCATTGCAATAATAAAGATGTTCTCTGACCACAGGGGGAATTCAGATCGGCTCTCTAGTGAAAAACAAGTGATGAACCACAACTAGATTCAGTTGTTCTCATCCATGTCAGTGCTGTCAAATCGATGGTATTGCTTAATATTATGTGTCTTTTAGACCCCAATTAAGTCCAAGGTAAAGGTGGCAAACAAAAATCTCCATCATCTAAAAGAAGCAGACTCAGTTAAGGGACCAATTGTAACGACTGGGTGAAGAAGTGGCAGGAAGCAAGTGCGAGATTAATGAGATTTAATGAAGACAATGAGACAATACAAAACTGAGACACAAATAACGTTGGGAGGAATGCACAGTCCAAGATGGTGGTGAGGAGTGACGAATCCGGAAGGCGGAGATGAGTTGGCAACAGGAGAGGGTGACACAGGAACTGCGGGGAAGCGAGCCGAAGGTAATTGGTGTTGCTTGGTGGTGGGTTGCGTAGAGTGGACGGGGTTTCCTGGGAGAGACGGACATCCAACGTAGAAACACACAAGAAAGCAAGGCATAGGTTACAAACATGAAACAACGCTCTCACGAACACAAGATGCAAGACAAGCCAATATATAGGGATGAGTAATGAGTGACAACTGTTGCTGATGACAATTAACGGAGACGCCCACAAACTAATCAGTGTTGACGCGTAACACACAGACTTCACCCACAAAGTACAAAACCCAGAGATCACGGTTTACCAACTGTGACAGTACCCCCCCCCTCTAAGAACGCCTACTGGAGTTCCCAAAAGGGCCTACCTGCTGATTGTAATCATCAATAAGGGAGTGATCCAGTATGTCCCTAGCAGGTACCCAACTCCTCTCCTCCAGACCGTAACCTTCCCAGTCCACCAAGTACTGGAATCCTCATCCCCTCCGTCTCGAGTCCAGAATACGATTAACCGAATAGGTCGGTTCCCCATCTACGAGACGCGGCGGCGAGGGAACCGGGGTAGGCGGATTAATACGTGAATAAAACACGGGTTTAATTTTGGACACATGGAAGGCGGGATGTATTCTCCTGTACGCTGGAGATAGTTTGAGGCGGACTGTCACCGGACTAATGATCTTGGTGACAGTAAACGGGCCAATGAATTTGGGAGCTAATTTGTTAGAAACGGAACAGAGAGGAATATTGTTAGTAGAAAGCCACACTTTTTGACCCATGACGTAAACAGGAGGCTTTGACCTGTAGCGATCGGCCTTGGCGTTAGTGCACTCCCTCATCCAGAGCAGAGTCTCGCGGGCTCTGGTCCAGGTGTGGTGGCACCTCTGGACAAATGCGTGAGCGGAGGGGACCGCGACTTCAGATTCCAGACTAGGAAAAGCTGGTAACCATAGAGAGTTGTTGGCTCCAGGGAAAAGGATTCTTGGAGACCAAACATCGCAACGTTCTCTCTTAATCTTGGTTGGCTGGCTCAGACTGCCCGTTACTCTGGGGATGATAACCTGAAGACAGTCTAAGCGTCGCTCCTAGCAATTTACAAAATTCCTTCCAAAATTTGGATATAAATTGGGATCCCCTGTCAGAAACCACGTCTACCGGGAGGCCATGTAACCGAAAGACGTGATCTAGGACAGTGAACGCTGTCTCCTTGGCTGTAGGTAATTTGGGCAAGGGAATGAAATGTGTCGCCTACGAGAACCGGTCCACTATGGTCAAAACAACCGTCATGTCATTAGAGGGCGGGACGGCGGTAACAAAATCTAGTGTGATATGTGACCAGGGTCTCGAAGGGACAGACAGCGGTTGAAGAAGCCCATCAGGAGGCCGGTTAGATGACTTACCACTGGCGCAAACTTAGCAAGCCAAAACAAAATCGTGGACGTCACGAGCCATAAGTGGCCACCAGAATCGTTGTTTAACTAACCCCTTGGTTCGGTTTATCCCTGGATGACAAGCAACGTTAGAGCAGTGACCCCACTGAATAACTTCGGACCATAACTCTTCTGGCACAAATAAACGATTCGGTGGGCGACCAGGCATAAGCGTTACCCCTTCTAAGGCCGTCTTGACCTTCGATTCGACCTCCCATACGAGTGCTGAGACGACTATTTTCTCAGGTAAAATACACTCGGGAGTCACCGGGCGGGCGGAGGGATCAAAAAGACGTGACAAAGAATCGGGTTTGACATTTTTGGAACCCGGGCGGTGCGACAGAGTAAAATCAAAACAACCGAAAAAAGTGCCCACCGAGCCTGCCTGGAATTGAGTCTTTTGGCAGTTCTAATGTACTCTAAATTCTTGTGATCGGTCCAAACAATGAAAGGTACCCCTGACTAGAGGTCTTCACAGTGCCCCTGAGACCTGTCGACCCAGGACCCGACCCGCACAGAGATGATAAGCGTTACGTAAATCCAATTTTGTGAATACGGATGCTCCCTGTAACCTCTCGAAAGCTGAAGACATCAACGGTAACGGATAGGTGTTCTTTATCATGATGTTGTTCAGCTCTCGGTAGTCAATACAAGGTCGCAGAGAACCATCCCTACTTACCCACAAAAAAGAATCATGCCCCCACTGGAGAAGAGGAAGGGCGGATGAACAAACTAATCAGTGCTGACGCGTAACACACAGACTTCACCCACAAAGTGCAAAACCCAGAGATCACGGTTTATCAACCGTGACACCAATTCTCCTCTAGCCTAAATGAACAAACACTTTGTTATTTTTAATCAGCATATGTGTGTCCAGCAGGTTGAAACATGAAGGTAGAGCTGCTGTCTAATCAGACTTTTCAAGATGGACTGATTTGCTAGAATTAATCATTCTTTTCCTGATAACATATGAGAGAGGACCATTTAGCACAAACCGATTCAGACTTTCCCACAATACATATAAAAGTGACTGTTCAGAACATATTGGTTAAAAAAAAGAACCAATGAATTGGACTTTACACCAAGAGAACCCTAAGGACTGCACTTTTGATCATTTTCTCAGCTCACTTGCTTATTAAGCAGCCTGCACGACGAAAGTAAAATTAAAATCATCAATGCAGTGTTTACTTTTAACTAGATTTAGTCAGTTTATTTCCCAACATGCACTGTAAAAAGTGATGCTCTATATTGTCAATAAAATTGTGTCAACATATTATAAGCAATATTTGTCACAGTGTCTGGGTTGTGTTCCCTGGGTTTCCACTAGGTGTCCTCAGTTCCCACAGTGTTATCATTTATCACTTCCTGTCTCCTTATTTGGTCACCTTCCTCCTTGTTTAGTTAATTGATTGTTACCCACCTGTCTCCTGTTTCCCCATCATCCTTTTGTGTATTTATACCTGGTCTGTCTGAGTCTTAGTCACGGAGTCCTTGTTTAATGTTTATAGTTATTCACGTCCGTCGCTTCTTGCCTTGCCTTGCCTTGCCTTACCTTGTCTTCGTGTCTTGTTTATGTTCTGTTTGGATATTCTGGTTTTGACCCTGCCTGGACTGTTTACCCCTTTGGATTACCCCTTGAATAAATATCATACCCGCACTTGGTTCTCTCTCCTGTGTTCTCTGTAACACCGATCGTGACAGAAGGACTCCGTCACTGCAAGAGCCAGCGGTATGTCGGCTTATGTCTCCTCCCCAGCCACAGTGCGGGAGAGGAGTGGATTTGAAGGAACTCGCCTGGTGGTTTTCCGGGGAACAAGAGGAGGTCGCCGAGGAGGGAGTGGTCGAGAGGATACTCAGCACCGCTCTCAACCAGGGCCGCCCTTCGACCCGGGGCTCGTGTGGGATGGATTAGAGCCACCGTCTCACCATGGCAGACGGAGAGGAGAGAGGAAGCGCACGTCCGCCACAGTGGCGTCACTGCCCATGATGGCCGCTAGTCCAGCGCCACGAGGCAGGATGGACGCCAACACAGCACCACAACCCAAGGCGATCACGAGTCCAGCGCCACGGTGCAAGATGGCCGCCAGCTCAGCGCCAACGCCCAAGAGGGCCGCTGACTCATTCTTGGACTATTTCGCTACGCTGTCCAAGATCCTAGAGATTCCCAAGACGGTTAACATCATGGCTGCTGAGCCAGCGCCACAGCACAAGATGGCTGCCAGCCCAGAGCCACAGCACAAGATGGCCGCCAGCCCAGAGCCACAGCACAAGATGGCCGCCAGCCCAGAGCCACAGCACAAGATGGCCGCCAGCCCAGCGCCACAGCACAAGATGGCCGCCAGCCCAGCGCCACAGCACAAGATGGCCGCCAGCTTGCAACCACAGCACAAGATGGCCGACTCAACGCCTGAGTCTCCAGACAAGGTGTCACCGACTCGCCAACATAGGGGGCGGAGGAGGAGGAGACAGGCGTCTACCGTTCCTCAAAGCCCAGAGGACATTCCCGAGGCGGTGCCCGATGCTGTTCCGGAGGCCGAGGCGGTGCCCGATGCTGTTCCGGAGGCCGAGGCGGTGCCCGATGCCGAGGCGGTGCCCGATGCTGTTCCGGAGGCCGAGGCGGTGCACGATGCTGATCCGGAGGCCGAGGCGGTGCACAATGCTGTTCCGGAGGCCGAGGCGGTGCCCGATGCCGAGGCGGTGCCAGATGCTGTTCCGGAGGCCGAGGCGGTGCCCGATGCTGTTCCGGAGGCCGAGGCGGTGCCCGATGCTGTTCCGGAGGCCGAGGCGGTGCCTGATGCCGAGGCGGTGCCCGATGCTGTTCCGGAGGCCGAGGCGGTGCCCGATGCTGTTCCGGAGGCCGAGGCGGTGCCCGATGCTGTTCCGGAGGCCGAGGCGGTGCCCGATGCCGAGGCGGTGCCCGATGCTGTTCCGGAGGCCGAGGCGGTGCCCGATGCCGAGGCGGTGCCCGATGCTGTTCCGGAGGCCGAGGCGGTGCCCGATGCCAAGGTGGAGGCCATTCCCGATGCGGTGTCCGAGGCCGCTCCCGATGCGGTGCCCGAGACTGCTCCCGAGGCCGTGTCCGAGGCAGTGCCCGAGTCCGTTCCAGAGGCGGTGCCCGAAGCCGAGGCGTCTCAAGTCTCCACAGGCAGTCCAGAGTCGAGTCAGGTTCCAGTTGACCCTCCAGAGGCGAGTCAGGGGCCAGTGAACTCTCCAGAGTCGAGTCAGGTGCCAGTGACCTCTCCAGAGTCAGGGCTAGTCACCGCTGGTCCTCCGGAGTCAGGGCCAGTCACCGCTGGTCCTCCGGAGTCAGGGCCAGTCACCGATGACCTTCCGGAGTCAGGGCCAGTCACCGTTGAACTTTCAGAGTCAAGTCAAGTCACTGGGTGGTCTGCTGCTCCGCCCTGTTGGACTCCGGCATCGACCACAGGGGCGTGGTGGTCATCTGCTCCACCCTGGAGGACTCTGGCCTTGACCACAAGGGTGTGGTGGTCTTCTGCTCCGCCCTGGAGGGCTTCCGCTCTGACCACACGGACGTGGTGGTCTTCTGCTCCGCCCTGGGGGGCTTCCGCTCTGACCACACGGACGTGGTGGTCTTCCGCTCCGCCCTGGGGGGCTTCCGCTCTGACCACACGGACGTGGTGGTCTTCCGTTCCGCCCTGGGGGGCGTTTGCCCTGACTACACGGTTGTGGTGGTCTTCCGCTCCGCCCTGGAGGACTCTGGCCTTGACCACAAGGGTGTGGTGGTCTTCTGCTCCGCCCTGGGGGGCTTCATGTTGTTTTTTTTTCCTTTTGTTTTTGTGTTAATGTCGGTCCCTGTTCCTTTCTGTTAGTCTGGCCCTCCGTCCCTCCCCCTGAGCCTCCACCTGTCCACCTCCCTCCTGGTCTCTGTTTTGTGTCTGTCTTGGAGCGTCTGGGAGCCGCTCCTTAGAAAGGGGGTACTGTCACAGTGTCTGGGTTGTGTTCCCTGGGTTTCCACTAGGTGTCCTCAGTTCCCACAGTGTTATCATTTATCACTTCCTGTCTCCTTATTTGGTCACCTTCCTCCTTGTTTAGTTAATTGATTGTTACCCACCTGTCTCCTGTTTCCCCATCATCCTTTTGTGTATTTATACCTGGTCTGTCTGAGTCTTAGTCACGGAGTCCTTGTTTAATGTTTATAGTTATTCACGTCCGTCGCTTCTTGCCTTGCCTTGCCTTGCCTTACCTTGTCTTCGTGTCTTGTTTATGTTCTGTTTGGATATTCTGGTTTTGACCCTGCCTGGACTGTTTACCCCTTTGGATTACCCCTTGAATAAATATCATACCCGCACTTGGTTCTCTCTCCTGTGTTCTCTGTAACACCGATCGTGACAATATTATTAATTTAATTTAACACATTAGAATTAATCAGAATTAATCAAATGAGATGCTTACAAATTAACCATTCAAAATGAGTCAAATAGCACAAAAAATAAGGTTTAAACAAATATATATATATATATATATATATATATATATATATATATATATATATATATATATATATATATATATATATATATATATTTGTATATCTTTGTAAAAATAAAACAAAAAAACACTATGCTAACGAATACTATGTTATGCATGCCAGGCCAGTAGTTGGCGATCAAGAAACAGAGCGCAAAAACATAAGGAGAAAAATCTACAGTTTGGTTACCATTACAGTGGTCAGTGTTTGCTTTAGTTGGGCTCTTGACCCTTAAAATTGTAAACATTTTTTTTTTGGTTGCTGTAATTGTGATACACTAAGCTAGACAAGCCAAGAAAGAATGAGGTCAGATGGTGTTTTTTGTTCTGACATCATCATTTGACCTAGAGTTCTGTGTTGGGTGTGTCTTATCAATAACAGGTGCCCTGTGGTTGTACGGTATAAGATATAAAAAAGCAAAATAAAAAAGTGACGTGACATTCAGCCAATTTAATTAATAATATTGCTTGTAATCTGTTGACAATTTTATTGAGTAAATAAAGTGAATCATTTTTACAGTGTGGGCATGAGAGTGTTTCAGTGACAAGTACAGTGTGCATATGGATGTACTGCATGTGTGTTTGAGAAAGAAAATAATTCTTTCATTCATGAGTTCAGTCATGAGACGAACCTAAAAAATACCATCACACAGACAAACCTCATCAAGTCAAACTAGAAATCAAATTAGACTACTGATTTTTACATTGTGCACTCAGATGATATGGAAATGTTATTATTCATGATTCACAATTATTGAGTCATTTGAAAAAAAAATGGGGATGATCAAGAATGCTAACAGCAACTGAGACTGCGTTATGCAAAAACATACCAAAAAAAACATACCAAAGTGAGGCAGAGAAATAACTTTTGACATTATTCGCACAGGGTTAGACATGCTCTTGCAAACACACACACTTAAAACTACAAATACACACTCACATAAGCTTCCAGTTAACTTGATTATGCAACCAATACAGTATATCCTCTTTTTACATCCGTGTGTTTTAATATGCATCTTTTTAGCATTAACTGGAAAACAAGACTGAATTTCTCAACTTGAAAGTTGTGAAGCAATTGAAAAAGTACTCTTAAGCAACTGATGATAATATGATTAAATAGATAAATCCAAATTTATTAAAAGAATACTTGCTTATATGATGATTCAATTTAGTAGAATCAATTCTGAAACACTATGCCAAGACTTAATAGATCTATACCAAACAGATGAACACCATATCTTCACGGTGATTTACTGATGTTCTGAGATTTTCACATCCATAACCAGGATCATGGGAAAGTTCAGATTAAATCTCACCTGTGACAAAAATAAAAGATAAGTAAGAACGTGTTTAGAAATCACATTGTAGTGTTTCTGCGACGTTAGACATCAGGCTTGTGAGCCTTCCAGGAATGGGACACTCCTTCAGAAAGCTTTATCTACTGCTAAACCAACATGCAAAGCAGTTATTTCTTCAGTACAGAATATGTATGGGTGGAGTGTGTTCACCTTTGAGACTTTAAATGAATTATAACAGGTGAGAGAGTATCTCAAACATCTTGATGCTTAAGGCTAAAACTGCAATGCAAAAACCCACATTCCATCTTATTTCAAAGATGGGCTTTCCGTTAAAATTAATAATGTGCTAGAACAGAATATGCTCCAAGCTAAAGGATTTCAAAATTGAATGTATGAGTAAAATGAATGTGTCATAATAGGCTTTCTGTAAACATAGTTTCAAATCACTAGTCATGGTTTTATTATACTATAGTTTAAGCTCCAGTTTCAACTTGATGACCCAAAATTCCTTGGTAGCAATATCTTAAAGAGAAAGAAAATCAGCACTTTGTTGACATTTGCACTGCTACACATTTTGAAACTGCAGATCTCAGTGTTCTCAAGGAGAAAGGGAGTGGAGAGAGTCATTTCAACATCAGCAGGACAGTAAGAAAAAAACACAATCAGTGAGGATGTGAAACTCGACTTGGACAAAATACACATACAAATATCCTTGCAGTAGAACTTTCTTAAGTTCTTGTCTGATCCTGTGTTAAGAGTTATTGCAATCAATTTACTCAAATACAAGGAACTAAAGCACACATTACAATTATCTAATTTAACTATTTATTCATTGGAAACAACATAAGATATTGTTAGAATGAGTTAAATAATAAAAATAATAATAATTAAATAAACCTCAAAGCATCATTCTTCCCCTATTCTTCAGTATACTAAATGTCTACCAACATCATCTGTTTTGTCTAAACACAGGTGATGCCATTCAGCTCTTGGGAATCAGCTGCTACTGTCTTTCAACATCCTGGCACCCTGTCATCAAGCACTCACATGTCTAACTGCAGTGAGGGAGAAAGAGAGACTAAGGGAAAGTTTATCTCAGAAATTACTTCTCACTTAAACATGTTCTATCATGAAAGCACTTCAAACCAATTTAACAGGTTGTTAAAGAACTTGCTTCTGTAACGCTGTATGATATAGAGCCAGTGAGAGACAGATTTCTCAATGAAGACACAGGAAGACTGAGATACACTTTATCTTACTGACGTCAGTCTAACAGTAATGAAATATACAGTACATATTTTAAAGGGTCAGTTCACCCAAAAATGAAAATTCTGTCATTAATTACACACCTTCACGCCTTTCCATATCCATAGGTCCTTCGTTCAACTTCGGAACACAAATTAAGATATTTCTGATGGAATCTAAGAGCTCTCTGACCCTCCATAGACAGCAATGATATTACCATGATCAACGCACAGAAACGTAATTCATGAGTAATTAAAGACTAAAAATGTTCATTTTGGGGTGAATTATCTCTTAAACTCTTTCCCTGCCATTGACAAGTTACCTTGTTATTTAGAAGACAATTCTCTGATCTTCTGGTTCTGGTGTATTGCATATTTAAATATTCATACAGCAAAATATACTGGAGTCCATCAAACTTAAGTGAAAATCATCAAAATCACTGCCAGTGGCTGGCAGCTTTTTTCAAAAATGTTGGTGGGGAAAGAGTTAAGTTTCTGTTGCTAATTACTAACCCTTAAGTTTTCATCCTGTAAATATGCCTGACTTTCTTTCATCCAAGAAACACAAAAGATGGAATTTTGAAGAATATTTCACGCTGATCTTTTTTCAAACCATGAAAGTACCTAGTGACTAATGGTTGTCAAAATCATCTTTCATTTTCCTTTTTACAATTCTTTTAATATCTCAGAGATGCAAGGATGAATTAATTTGTTTGTTTGATTAAATGAATTAATTTTGAGGCAGCTACAGTATGTCTTATGGCGTGGCATGTATCATATTTATCCCTGTATGATAGTGTCACAAAAAGCCTGATTAAATCTTTCTTCACCTGATCAAATAAGTGAACCGCCACTAAACTTTAAAACAAACTGTAGAACCATAAAACTGTTTTATGTTTATTATGTTTTATTACTTTACATCTAAAAGAAGTACAATAAGGATTTTGATCACTTTCATGGTCTCTATATAAGATAGGTGGGAAAAATAAATCACTGATCAAAGGTTAAAAAAAATAATAATAAATGTCAATATATGCAATATATGCCCCATATGTTTACAAAATCTGCTCTATTCTTGCGCAGGTCAATCTATATGATGCCATGAGGATATACTGCATTTCACATTTGACTTTTTCTCATAGAAATAATACTGTAGCACATTTACATATACACTACAGTTTGCTAAATTAAACAGCTCTTTACACATTTGTTATCCCCAGATGTATATAAAATGCAATTTCACAAGTAATGTGCCTCAATGATATGAGCATGAGAGGGGCAGAAGGGTGTGAATACACCACTACTGATGGAGAGAGAGTGTTGCAAAGACACGCTGGCTGCGCAATATTCTTGGGTTGGTGATGAGGTTTTGTAGGAATGTGTATGAAGGGGAGAGGATGTTTTAAAAAAAGAACAAACCTGACATGTTCACATGCACACACATGCACACATTCAATATATCATGCCTCTGCTCTGATTCTACGGGGGCTGCTGATTGACAATAAACCTACAGAAATTGACAGTGTCATTCAAATGTGTATGACTCACATGACAGATACTGTAGATACTCTCTTTCACTTCATTCCAGCAGAATTACATCTGAAAACATGAGGGTTTTTCTCAGGAGAGCAGCAGGATACTTAAGCGAACGCCTACATGCTGCCCATTTATGTCTAGAAGAAAAAATTGAAATATTAAAGAGGAATCATTTGGACCTATGGCTGAAACAGCAATAAATGATTGCATTGGGTGTTAACTAAGTCATGTAACATATTATGAGCCGAGTGAATAAAAGATATTCCTACCTCAAGTAATATGTAACTCAATACACTGTTACAAATGAGTAAATCTTTGTTGTTGAATGCACATTCCACAAAAAAACTCCAACTTACATGATCAGTACATGATCCAATAAGTGTCAAACTGTAATGGAACACCAGTTTTATATATATAGACACACACACCACGCACCACACACACATGCATAAATGTTGAAAATATTTTCAAGATCAGCATAGCAAATCTTCCAGCAAATCTGAGCTCAAGCCTCTGCAATCCATTTGCATACTTGGAAACTGTTTCCAAGATTTGTTGACTTAGGAACACAAATCTAGAGGGTAACTGCAGTGTAATGAACTTTTTTGTTCTCTGTGGTTCAGCAGGCCGAGACCAGATCTGTCAGGTCAGCAATGGAGCTGTATAAACCCTATTTATAGGACAGGCTGTAAAGGCAGTCAAGTTCCCCCATCCCATAAAGCCTTGTAGCAGGAGGTTTGTGAAAGACAAGCAAAGGGACGAGGTGACGTATGTTCAAATGCATGTATGCGTGAGAGGAAGCCGTTCTGTGAAACAGAAGAGTCAGCCATTTGCAGCAAGCTGTTCATCCACTCATCTTTCATCAAATGACCCTTGCTGAAACGTGATACAACAGGAATGCGCGCCAGTCTGTCCCATCCAATCACAGACAGGCAAATGTAATGGAGCACCGTCAATGATGAAGAAGGTTTCATTCATCAGCTCATTCACCCTTGAGTCAAATTGACCTTGCACAGAATTACAGAAATGATGGTCCGACCTCCCAAAAAGTGACATCCACTAAGATCATCTGAAAGCACTTACCTGGATGATAAAAGAAAAGGAATTCATGACAATATATATAGTAACACTTTATTTTAAGGACCAATTCTCACTATCAACTATGACTTTTGCCTAGGTAAACCCCTAATTTAATAACTTAATAGTTAATAAAGTAGTTGTTAATTTTAGGTCTGGGGTAGGATTAGGCGATCTAAAATATGGTAATGTAGAATAAAGCATTAATATGTCCTTTATAAGTACTTATAAACAGCCAAAATGCTAATAATATGCGTAATAATAATAATCAGCTAGCTTATAGAGAGAATTGGTCGCTAAGCTAGAGCGTTACTATTTATTACCATTCAATCAAAAAAGGATGATAAACAGAAAAATGAATAGAACGTTTCTATTAATTTAAAACCAAAATTTTTTGTAACATAAACGTTGTTACTTTCACTTAGGCCTACACACACACACAGACATATACATTTACATTTATTCATTTGCAGATGCTTTTATCCAAAGCCACTTACAAATGAGGACATATTTTTTTATGGATTTTTTTTAGGTAATAAAACTCTTCACTATTAATATAGAGAATAAATTATTGTTTTGAAAACATCAATCAAAAGCTGTAACTAATCAGTGTTGTTAGTTTTACAAGTACAGTAGACTTGTCACGCTGTCTGGTCTCTGTTTCCCTGGGTGTCCACTAGTGGTCTCACTTCCCCATAGGCACCTCACCTCAGCGCCACTGCCCAAGATGGCCGCTTGTCCAGCGCCTCTACACGAGATGACAGCCGTTGAACCCTCCAGTGTCGAATCAGGTTCCCGTTGACCCTCCAGAGTCGAGTCAGGTTCCCGTTGACCCTCCAGTGTCGAGTCAGGTTCCCGTTGACCCTCCAGTGTCGAATCAGGTTCCCGTTGACCCTGGTCAAGTCATAGTTGACCCTCCAGAGTCAGGTCAAGTCACCGTTTACAATCCAGAGTCAGGTTAAGTCACCGTTGACACTCCAGAGTCAGGTCAAGTCACCGTTGACACTCCAGAGTCAGGTCAAGTCAACGTTGACGCTCCAGGTCAGGTCAAGTCACCGTTGACACTCCAGAGTCAGGTCAAGTCACTGTTGACACTCCAGAGTCAGGTCAAGTCACCGTTGACACTCCAGAGTCAAGTCAAGTCACCGTTGACACTCCAGAGTCAGGTCAAGTCACCGTTGACACTCCAGAGTCAGGTCAAGTCACCGTCGTTGACACTCATGAGTTAAGCACTACCACAGTTAGACCTCAGGAGTCAAGTCAAGTCACTGGTGATCTTCAAGGACAGAGTCAAGTCACCAGTGTTCTTCATGGGCAAGGTCAAGTCACCGACTATCTTCATGGGCAAAGGCAAGTCACCATTGATCTTCATGAGCAAATGCAAGACACCATTGATCTTCATGAGCAGAGTCAGGTCACCAATGATCTTCATGAGCAGAGTCAGGTCACCAATGATCCTCATGAGCAGAGTCAAGTCACCAATGATCTTCATGAGCAGAGTCAAGTCACCATTGATTTTCCTGAATCCAGTCTAAACTCTGTGGAACTACCAGAGCTTCTCCACGTCTCTGCGGAACTACCAAAGCCTCTCCACATCTCTGCTGAACTACCAGAGCCTCTCCATGTCTCAGCCGAACTCTCTGAGCGCTCGACTGATCCTGTCGTGGCCACGGAGGCCACCCTTAACTTGTTCATGTTCTCTGTTTCAGACTTGCCTATCCAGACTTGCTCTCATGTATCATCGATCCCACTGTGGTGGCCTTCTGCGCCACCCTGGTGGGCTTCTGTCTCGACCGCACGATTGTGGTGGTCTTCTGCGCCGCCCTGGTGGGCTGCTGTTTCGACCGCACAGATGTGGTGGTCTTCTGCGCCGCCCTGGTGGGTTTCTGACTCAACCGCATTGCTCCAATTCTACCTTGCTCCACCCTGGATTCCTGCCCTGTCGGTTCGGCCCTAGGCCACTGAACTTTCCATTCTCCCCTGGACTTGTGATTTGTTGTTGTTTTGTTTTGGCTTTTTTTTGGCACTTCCTGTCTCTGTTACCCTCTATTAACTGGCCCTCCGTCCCTCCCCCTGGTCCTCCGCCGGTCCACCTCCCTCCTGGGTTCCTTGTTTTTGTTAATTGCACTTGTCTCTGTTTCCCCATTTTACCAGGCCCTCCGTCCCTCCCCCTGGTCCTCCGCCGCTCCACTACCCCGTCCACCTCCTGGTCTCTGGGTGTTTCCCTGGGTGTCCACTAGTGGTCTCACTTTCCCTTAGGCACCTCACCGTAGGCACTACAATTCCCACTAGCCTTGTCCCTTCATCACAGTAATTGCACTCCTGTTAATTGCACTCAGGTGTCTTCACTTGTTAGTCATTATCCTCCCTATATTAACCAGTCCTTTTCTGTTTGTCTGCATGGAGTCCTTACTTTCCGTCACCTAGTTTCCTCGCATTCCTAGTCTTCGAGTTCCCACTTCCTGTTCTTGTTCCTGTTTGTTTCTGTTTGGATTGATGTTTGGTTACGACCCCGGCTTGTTTTTGACTTTGATTTGGATTACCCAATAAATCTCACACTGCACTTCGATCTTCCGTCTCCTGTGTTCCCGTACGTGACAAGACTACAATACTTATTTAAAAAAAAATTTTATTATTCATTCAGCAAAAGAGGATTGGTTATCTACAGATGCTAATAATCTTGAAACTGGCTTCTGTGTATCTATTTGAACTATCACTAATGACTTTATTTATGTTCAATTTGCTGTTACAAACATGTCACACAAAAGACACATCAATTACCAATTTATCAAATTACAATTATCATTTATAATGGTGAAAATTTGTATTTGGAATGAAAATCAGTTTGAGAATAGTAGTTTAGGGATGTTGCAACTAGTTAAATGTATAAAGCATGTATAAATAAATGAATTTATTCATTAAACTGCAAAGCCCTAATGCTGAACTCCAAATACCAGAGCATTTCTTACCCTCTTTCACATCTTTGCACCCACTGTGTTAAACCCAGCTGTCCGCAGGCAACAGCAGATCTACATCTCTTCGCAGCAAAGCGGCATCGTTGACTTTGATGGCAAGGAGTTTTCAGCTCAGGGGGCAGAACATGTAGGTCTTTTCCTGAAAAGTTTGGCATTCACTCATGGCTCCGGTTTCAGGCTTCCATTGAGAGAACGACAGGCTGACTAGCAGCTGTTCTGAAGGTCTGTGAGGAAATGAGAGAGGCAAGTCATCAGTTTATGGGGATGAATGGGGATAACTAAGTGATACTAAAACAGAGCATGTCCACTAATTGGGTTTCTAGAATTTCTACTGCACATTAGGGGGAGGAACCTCTAATAGCATCTTTTGTACCGATCACTCTCACTTACGCGGAAGAAACCTATACTTTTCACAATGCAAATTGAATTACTGAAAGGTTTTGTTTCTATAATAACTCCGCAGCTGTTTTAACCTTTTTCCTCATAGATTTATTCATCATTGGAGGCTATTTCCAGACTCTTACATTGCTAGCCTTTCAACCTCTTTAGTCTTTAGTAGTTATCAGCTAAAATATGATTTCCTTGATTAAACATGCTAAAGCTTGAACAGGTTTGTCGGGACTTACCGATGTGCATTCGAAGTGCATTATGACCACATTATCATGTATTTAACTTGTTTACATGTCAAGAAATGCATGTGAATTAAGCTGACCCACTAAACTTCTTGGGAAACAGCATATAATTTACCATGAGAGCTTTTAAGATAGGGTTAAACTTTAATTAAATGTTCAGTGAGTCAGACTGTCATCCTCACCTTGGAATTTTTAAACAGGTCAGCACACGCTGCTATTTTATTCGGCATTATTGCACTCGGCATCCTTTCACTCAACAAAGAGGTTGAGAAGAAATTTAGGAAGATGATACACACCAGTACATATTACTGCTTAGTCATGCTAAGACAAAACAATGGTCTAAATCAACATAATTAAAGTGGAAATTTGTAACCTAGGCCTGTGCAGTGCAACACTAATCACTGAGAGAATTATTTTGTTATAGTAACTCAACAGAAAATGAGTTGCCCTAGTTCAAGGCGTGCTGCTCTCAGCTGTGTGTGACTACTGGGATTACAACTGCTAAGACTGCTTGTTTAAAAGATGGGGAGTCATATATGCAGCTGTAGCCTATAAATTAGTGGTGTTAAACTTGGACAGGAATGTCGCACAACAGGTGCATTGCCTGAATAAAGCTATGCTGCTTGGAGTAGTGCTGAGATGTTTTGGGAGAGCGTTTTCTTTTTCTTTTTGCAACACAAGCAGAGTGTTAATTCTGCATTCGTATCTGATTAGAGACTCATTGGCTACGTTTACATGCACCCAAATAATCAGTTTGTAATCAGATTGACGGCTCAATCGGACTGAAAAACATTCATATAAACACCTTAATCGATCCGATTGAGCTCGATCCGAATGATATTTCGATCAGATTGAAGGGGGTGGTTTCTTCCTCTTCTAATACGATTGAGCGTGCATGTAAATACTCGACCGGATTGAACCGGATTGAACCAGAAACTGAAAGGACTGCGCATGTGCAATGACGCAGAAATAATGTAATGACATATGATGCACGGAACAAGCGCTCTTCCTTTTGAATAAAGTGTTGTATAAATGCGTGTCCTGTCATTATAAAACTTTCCCTTCACTCAGCAACTGTGAAGTGAGAAGAAGCAAATTGTTTTGGAGACTCATCCACAGGCAACACGGTTTGGGCGCGGGGTGGGGCTTTTTTTTTGTGATAAATATGAGCAGCACAGCACAACGGTTTATATGTATATTTATCCATAAACGGGTAAATATTAAAACAAAATAAAGAAACCGTGTAGGAGAGTCGTTATTATGTTCAAACAGTGAGAAACTCCATGTCACTTTCACTATTTGAGCAGTGTGCACGTCAAAAAATCTATTCCGATTTGTAGCTTGTGACATATAAATCCGCACATCAACCCGACTTTATTTAGCGTTCATGTAAACACTACAATCAGATTCATCAATCGTAATGAATTCAGTCCAATTGAACCAAAAAGTGTGCATGTAAACGTAGCCACTGTCTGATCATCACTGTAGATTATATAGCATATGTGCAGTATATGATGACAGACAGATGTACAGACTGACCCATGATAGATAGATAGATAGATAGATAGATAGATAGATAGATAGATAGATAGATAGATAGATAGATAGATAGATAGATAGATAGATAGATAGATAGATAGATAGATAGATAGATAGATAGATAGTGTACAGACCTTTCTTTAACCATTTTCTTAAAAATCTAGAATAAACTTGCATGTAATATGTAGCTGCAGATCTATTAGTTTGTAATGACACAGGAAGTCAGCCCGACACTAGCAATAGCTTCCAGGAGAAAATGAAGGACAGCATTCAGAAATGGATTTGACAAACACATCTACATCCTTTCTTTAATGAATGTAATTTGTTTGTCATGACACAGTGGCTTATGATGTAGCCTGGAGGAATAATATCACAGAATAACTCTGTTGTCTAAGCAAGAATCTCTGAGAGGTGATTCAGGATCCACAGGCCATGTCCCCATCCATCTCTCCACTAATTAATTGTCTCTTCCATTCATTACAATGCTTCCTGACATTCATGTCTGATGTAAAAGAGACTTAAAATGGGTTTCACTGTGTAAACTACTGTATATGGAAAAAGTATGTGAACACTGAACACTTGATACACTGTATGAGAAATATCAAAGCAAAATTAATAAGTTCATACACTGTATGAGAAAATACTAAAAACAACGTTTCCAAAATCGAACTATAAATTATAATATTAATATATTGTTATTGTTCTTTCCCCATCTACTATTATTTAAAAGTATAAACATTTAAAATATTAGTAATAAATAAAATCCTAGCGTTAAAAATAAATGTTTAATACATATATATGTATAAACATATATATATATATATAAATATATACACACACACACGTTTGTTTTTGTGAAAAGTGGGGACAACCCATTGGCATAATGGTTTTTATACTGTACAAACTATATATTCTATCACCCTACACCAACCCTTCACCTAACCCTAACCCTCACAGGAAACTTTGTGCATTTTTACTTTCTCAAAAAAAAAACTGGGGACATGGGTTATGTCCTCATAAGTCACCCTCTCCTTGTAATACCTGTGTCATACCCATGTCATTAAACAAAGTTGTGTCCTGATATGAAACACACACACACACACACACACACACACACACACACACACATATATATATATATATATATATATATATATATATATATATATATATATATATAATATTAATCTAATGATTGCTGAGCAATTTTTGAAAAGTGGATTAAAAAATAATTAAACTTATTTTATTAACATCTTAAGCAAACACACTAACTCTGACAGCCTTAAAAGACTTTGTATTCTCAAATTTCTCTGAAACGTTTCATGGATCCCCAGGCATCCCTTGAAGTCCCCTGGGACTCTAATTTGAAACCGTACCCCTCGAGAATTTCATTGCATGGTGCAGCAGTTTAATTGGTCTCATCTGCAATTAAGAGGCCAAGGCAAACCTGATAATTGCACAGGGATGCTCACATTCTTTTAACCATGTAGCATATACCCTGGTTAACATTTAACAGAATGAAAAAAAAAGATCAACATGGATGGTGAAAGATGGTGAGAACATGCATCTTCATTTGTTACTGGTCTTGAGTCATGACATCTACCTAATGGTAGCATAAACCTAATTACAATCCATCCATCTCTTTGAATAATTGGTGGCACAGTGTTTGAAAACTCCCTTCCATCCTATGGAGCATGCATGCTAGTGAGGTGATGAGCCAGTGTGATACATTGCAGATGTCGTCCTCTGTGAATGGCAGTTGAGTTGATCAGTGTTTCAGCGGGAGCAGTAGTTAATGTGCCAGGTAATTTCTCACACCACTGCTTCCTGTCAGGATGTGTCGAGGACATAAGTGATAAAACTTCTTGATTAAAGTCTCTGGCTTTCCTAATTTAATCTTCTGCAAATCGTTGCAGGATCTATTGTGAAGCAGAATAGTGAGTTACGATGATATGATAACGTATGCTAAGTCTTCTTGTACTAATTCATAGCTGTAGCCAAAGTAAATAAATGATGTTCCGACTTTTGCCAGGAAGAAAGTAAAGAAAACTGAATTCTGGAAAATGTTCTGTTCTGATAGGGAAAAAAAAAATCTCTGATTTTCTTTGAATTACAAAAATACTATGGTATAGGCATCTAATACCATCACTGTGCAGCCCATAGTGTTTGTTGTAACAAATTAGAAACATGAATATACGGTAACACTTTAGTATAGGGTCCAATTCACACTAATAACTAGTTGCTTATTAGCATGTATATTATTAACATATTAGCTGTTTATTAGTGCTTATAAAGTACATATAATGCATGACATCCATAATCCTACCCAATACCCTAAACTTAACAACTACCTTATAAACTATTAATAAGCAGCAAATAAGGAGTTAATTGAGGCAAAAGACATAGTTAATGGTTATTTAATAGTGAAAATTGGACCCTAAAATAAAGTGTGACCGAATATACAAAAGCAACTTTAACATGCGAAAAGAAAAGACAATATCAACAGACAGAATAAGAGCGAGAAAAAAGAGACCTGAAGTCTACTGCTTTAAAAACATCACGATACATCTCATTTTCAGAGCATTGTAGAGGACACAGAATTCAGAGAAGATGACACTACGAAACCACAGATGCTATGCTTCACTGTAGTTTTGGGATGGGCTCGGTCTCAGCGCTCTATTTTAAGTTTGTCCTGACCTCAGAACCTAGTTTGAAAGCACTGTGCAATATTACATCAGACCAAAGGCTTCCTGTGCACACACATAATATGATTATGATTTCTGTCAGATGATCAGATATATCCAATACCTGGAGTAATGTGAAACTGCCCTCACTTTGCTTCACTTTCTCTTTCAGAATTACACAAACGGATCACTTCATCCTACTCAATTCTTTACGGTCTCACAGGGAGAACTGTGTGTCTTCCTGTAAGGGTATGTCAGAAACAGAGAGGTCAGCAGGGTCACTAAGAATTATCAGGACGTTTTGATCAAGCCAGAAAGAGAGAAAACAAGAAAAAGTCTGCTCATCAAAATAGGTTTACTTATTTAGTTAATCATAATTTGGATAAAAAATTGATAAATGATCAAAGAATTTCAAGCATCTGGATTTCTCTTGTTTGCACACATAGTCCCTCCAATCATTCATCCAGCACTTCTCGTCGCTGAGCTTTTGTCTAACTGTCCTGTTTAGAGGTGAGTGCAGAGAAAATACTTCATTCATTTCTTCTGGAGCCTTTAAACGCTCCCACAAGAGCACTAAATATTTACTTGAGGTGCCTCTGTTTGTTTAAAGTTAGGAGACACACCAGAAAGCTGAAGAGGCCGGTTGTGGGGGAACTTGAGACAAAACACCTCTTTGCTTGTGATGACTGCCAGACCACCAGGTTGGTCTCGCCTGTCTTCCTTTAAGCTCCATCACCTCTTTGCCTCCTTTTGAGGGCATGAGGGAGTGTAGACCACAGGCTTGCACTAACACATCTCTGTCTTTTCAAGGAATCCGTACAGACTAAGCCTACTGTTACAGTTTTAGCTGGTCTTAAGATTGTACGTTTCTCAATCATGGTATGGAGCTCAACAATAAATATTGCATATATGACTAAATTATGGTAGTCATCTTGTCAGTAAGCTCTTAAAGTACTTAAGATACAGCGATATTTCAAACATTTCTGTAGCTCAAAGAGTTTACAGCGCCATCAATCAATACAAAGATCATAGGTTTGATTCACAGGAAATGACCTGATAAAATCTATACAAAGAATGCTATCTAAATGCTTTGGATAAAAGTGTCTGTCAAGTGCAGTTAAACAGGAGTCAGTTGCTGGGAAATGTTCATTTGATGAATGATGAAGAATTATTTGATGAATTTTGATTTGATATCAGCTACCTTGTAAAAATTAAGTTAAGGGATGTAAAGGAAAGTAAAGGAATTAAGCTGTTTAACACTTTTAGAGCCAGATTTCCTAAACAAGACAAATTACCATGAGATTGCAATTTCATAGAAAGAAGGGAGTGGAAGGTCCTGTGGGTGAATGCACAAATTGTCAGTAGAAGAACACAGGCTACATTATTTCCATAATGACCAACAGAGCAGCGCAAACTGGCAAAATTGGTTCAGAGATGCTTTCTTTTTAAAGCATTAAATAATGGCACGAATACCAGTAAACTGATTGCCACAAACATTAGTAAATCATGTTGCATCATTTATTTAAATACTCTCCTCCCATTATTTTTGCATCTGAAAGAGAAACTCTGCAAATGTGTATCCAATAAGGCCAACTGCAAAAATATGTCCTTGCCTTTTCAAGGCAATTTTTTTTCACTTAGTAAATCCTGAGTTTTTAACGCTAAAAGAGGTTGTGCACTAGTACAATCTGTACAATCTAAGATCTAATGCATATATATATATATATATATATATATATATATATATATATATATATATATATATATATATATATATATATATATATATGCATTATATATATATATATATGCATTAGATCTTAGATTAGTGGCTCATTTAATTTTTACAGGATTGGAAATTAGGCTGACTTTCCTTTCAGTAGACAAAAACTGCATCGAACAGTTTTGATAAATGTGAGTTTTGAAAATAACATGACCTAAGGTCTTATGATTGACTGTAAAGCTATCCCTCACAGCCTCATTTTCATGAACATAAACAATATGACATCCACACTGACTAAAGTCTATTGTGCCTGGTTCATTGGTGCACATTATGTTCCACAGAAACAATTTTTATTTATTTATTTATTTAATTACCAATCACTTTCATTTTACAGCCCTAAATTATTTCTCACCCTTCTTATGTTCTCTTTGATAACTCAATTTATCAGAAATACTGAATAAAGTGGGTTACTACCTCCTATTTATGTTGACTTTCGATGAAGTTTTGCTTTGAGGTACTGAAATATATGTATTAAGCATAGAGTAGACATTTTCATTAAATTGTGTATTACCAAAAGAATATAGTAAACATGAATAGTATTTTTACAATGCATACACTAAGACTAAGATGCCTTCAACACTGATGTTTTCCAAATCAGCATATTAAAATGATTTATGAAGGATTGTATGTTGGCAAATTTTTACTTTGGCATCACAGGAATGAATTACGTTTACAGTTTTTCTTGATTGCTAACATAATATTACTGATTATTCATTTCATACAGTTCTCGAAACAAAGGCATGTCTCTAAAAAATGTTCAGGCCTTTTGCTATTCAATGACTGTTACAGTATACAACATAAATAGAGGGGTGCAGATACAGTAAAATCCAGCAATAAACTTTAAGAATCGTTTACTACCATTACACTACTGTAAAGAGATCTTACAGTAAATGAAAAGCAATACAAAAGAAAAGTTCAAAGACCAAACAACCGAATATACAGTAAACACACATTGGAATATACTGTCAGTTACTTTACAAAAATAAATAAATAATTACTTAATAAATAAATACAAAATTAAATTAATTCAGTTTTTCACGATTGCTTAAATACATTTATTGAAATTGTGACTCCTTTTCTTGAAACTCTAAACACAAATCCATAACTTCTTACCCAATTCCCCACACTTCCTATTTTTAGGTCAAAATGAAGCTCTCCACTCAAAACTATTGTGTATACATATACACAAGTTGGTGTGTAGTTTTGAAAAATCTGTCGGTCACTTCCTGTTTGTTGTTGGCGGCTGTACTGCGTTTGAGCTCCGTCACTATATTCTTTTCATTGACTATTTTTTAACTCAAAAATCAATTGTATACATCATCGTTTCCGTTTATATAACGTGTGAATATATCCTCTATTGTATTCTACAACAAAAACAATCAGAGCGCCTCGCTATCACTAGTTTTATTTTGATCTCCCGGGTCCGCTATTAGCTTTTAGCCCGTTAGCATCAGCGGCGTGGTTGCAGCTAACTGCGCTAACATTGCTAATACTCTATTCACACACATTACCACTGCTGTACTCACTGTTACTTGCTTTAATGGCGGATGAATGTCTCCACTCTGTGCAGCTCGAGCTCGAGGCCGTGGGAAAGCAGATTCGCGACCTGGAGGTGAGGCAGGCCCAGCTGAGAGAGCGGAGAACCGCGCTGGAATCATCCCGGACTGACGCTCACAAGTCCGGGGTAAGTATACAGCGATCTGTTAACAGTCCCACCACGTCTACTCCGTGTGTTTCTCTGTACAGGCCCGGTGCACCCAGGACGCGATCTTCCCAGATGTCCTTCACTGCGACGCCGGGACACCACGGACCCTGGGTGCATCCACAGCGGAGGACGCGAGCCGGGTCCCGGGCGACGACTTCTCCCCCTCCTGCCTTCGACATCTCCATCCGGAACCGCTTCGCTCCCCTCCGCGAGACAGGACGCGACGCTGTGATCATCGGAGACTCCATCGTCCGACACGTAAGTGCTACGTTAGCCGAAGGTAAAGTGCACACTCATTGTTTGCCTGGTGCTCGTGTTCTCGATGTTTCTGCGCAGATACCCGCGATCCTGAAGGTCGACGAGAGCCCCAGAGCGGTCGTGCTTCACGCCGGGGTTAACGACACCACGCTGCGGCAGACGGAGACGCTGAAGAGGGACTTCAGCAGCCTGATCGAGACGGTTCGCAGCACGACGCCCGCGGCGACGATCGTCGTGTCAGGACCACTGCCCACGTATCGACGAGGACACGAAAGGTTCAGTAGACTTTTTGCTTTAAATGAATGGTTGTTGTCATGGTGTAAAGAACAGAAACTGCTATTTGTTAATAACTGGAATCTTTTCTGGGAGCGTCCTAGGCTGTTTCGCGCTGATGGATTACACCCCAGCAGAATCGGAGCGGAGCTGCTCTCTGACAACATCTCCAGGACACTTTGCTCCATGTGACTAGTAAGACAATTCTCTAATAACTATTATGATGAGTTTTGTTCCACCCGCTTAAATGATAAAGGTACTTGTGCTGTAAAAACTATTAAGACTGTGTCTGTTCCCCGAATAGTGAGGTCAAAATATAATGTAGGATCTAGAAAAAATCTTATCGTAATTAAACCAGAAAAATGTAAAGTAAATGAACAAAAACAATTTTTAAAGTTTGGGCTCATAAATATTAGATCACTCACACCCAAAGCAGTTATTGTAAATGAAATGATCACAGAAAATAGTTTTGATGTACTCTGCTTGACTGAAACCTGGCTAAAACCAAATGATTATTTTGGTCTAAATGAGTCTACTCCACCAAACTACTGTTATAAGCATGAGCCCCGTCAGACTGGTCGTGGAGGAGGTGTTGCAACAATATATAGTGATATTCTCAATGTTACCCAGAAAACAGGATACAGGTTTAACTCTTTTGAAATACTTCTGCTAAATGTTACACTGTCAGACATGCAAAAGAAATCTAATGTATCTCTTGCTCTGGCTACTGTGTATAGACCACCAGGGCCGTATACAGAATTCCTAAAAGAATTTGCAGATTTCCTCTCAGACCTTCTAGTTACAGTTGATAAGGCGCTAATCATGGGAGATTTTAATATTCACGTTGATAATGCAAATGATACATTAGGACTTGCGTTTACTGACCTAATAAACTCCTTTGGAGTCAAGCAAAATGTCACCGGGCCCACTCATCGTTTTAATCATACATTAGATCTAATTATATCGCATGGAATCGATCTTACTGCTATAGATATTGTACCCCAATGTGATGATATTACAGACCATTTCCTTGTATCGTGCATGCTGCGTATAACTGATATTAACTATATGTCTCAGCGTTACCGTCTGGGCAGAACTATTGTTCCAGCCACCAAAGACAGATTCGCAAATAACCTGCCTGATCTATCTCAACTGCTATTTGTACCCAAAAATACACATGAATTAGACGAAATTACTGACAACATGGGCACTATTTTCTCTAATACATTAGAAGCTGTTGCCCCCATCAAATTGAAAAAGGTTAGAGAAAAACGTACTGTGCCATGGTATAACAGTAATACTCACTCTCTCAAGAAAGTAACTCGTAGTCTTGAACGAAAATGGAGAAAAACTAACTTGGAAGTTTTTAAAATTGCATGGAAAAACAGTATGTCCAGCTATAGACAGGCTCTAAAAACTGCTAGGGCAGAGCATATCCACAAACTCATTGAAAATAACCAAAACAATCCAAGGTTTTTATTTAGCACAGTGGCTAAATTAACAAATTACCAGACGCCACCTGATTCAAATATTCCACCAACGTTAAATAGTAATGACTTTATGAATTTCTTCACTGATAAAATAGATAACATTAGAAATACAATAGCGAATGTAGATTCTACAGCGTCTAACACTTCAGTTTCATCCATCGCACCCAAAAATAAACTGCAGTGCTTTACAAATATAGGACAGGAAGAGCTAAATAAACTTATCACTGTATCTAAACCAACAACATGTTTATTAGATCCTGTACCCACTAAATTACTAAAAGAGCTGTTACCTGTAGCCGAAGAACCGCTTCTCAATATCATTAACTCGTCGTTATCTTTAGGTCACGTCCCAAAACCATTCAAGCTGGCGGTTATCAAGCCTCTTATTAAGAAACCAAAACTAGATCCTAGTGTACTGGCAAATTATAGGCCTATTTCAAATCTTCCATTTATGTCTAAAATTTTAGAAAAAGTTGTGTCTGCTCAATTGAGCACCTTCCTGCATAAAAATGATCTGTATGAAGAATTTCAGTCAGGTTTTAGGCCCCACCATAGCACAGAAACTGCACTTGTTAAAATTACAAATGACCTGCTTCTTGCGTCAGATCAAGGCTGCATCTCATTTCTAGTCTTACTTGATCTTAGTGCTGCGTTCGACACCATAGATCATGACATAATCATAGATCGATTACAAAACTATACAGGTATTCAAGGGCAGGCTCTAAGATGGTTTAGATCCTACCTGTCCGATCGCTACCATTTTGTTTACTTAAATGGGGTGTCATCTCATTTATCATCAGTAAAATATGGAGTGCCACAAGGATCCGTCCTAGGTCCCCTTCTATTTTCAATATACATGTTGCCCCTTGGTAATATTATTAGAAAATACGGAATTAGCTTCCACTGTTATGCTGATGATACTCAGCTATATATTTCAACGAGACCAGATGAAACTTCCCAATTATCTAAGCTAACAGAGTGTGTTAAAAATGTAAAAGATTGGATGACAAATAATTTTCTCCAATTAAATTCGGATAAGACAGAGATATTAATTATTGGACCAAAAAACACCACACAGAATCTTGTAGATTACAATCTGCAACTAGACGGATGTACTGTTACTTCCTCTACAGTCAGAAATCTGGGTGTTATATTAGACAGCAATTTGTCTTTTGAAAATCATATTTCCAATGTTACAAAAACCGCATTCTTCCATCTTAGAAACATTGCCAAGCTACGAAACATGTTATCTGTTTCTGATGCAGAAAAGCTAGTTCATGCTTTCATGACCTCTAGACTGGACTATTGTAATGGACTTCTAGGTGGTTGTCCTGCATCTTCAATAAACAAGCTACAGGTAGTCCAAAATGCAGCAGCTAGAGTCCTTACCAGGTCAAGAAAATATGATCATATTACCCCAATTTTACAGTCTCTGCACTGGCTACCTATTAAGTTCCGTATCTGTTACAAATTATCATTACTTACCTATAAGGCCCTAAATGGTTTAGCTCCTGTGTACCTAACTAGCCTTCTACCACGTTACAATCCATCACGCTCCCTAAGGTCACAAAACGCTGGACTTTTGGTAGTTCCTAGGATAGCAAAGTCCACTAAAGGAGGTAGAGCTTTTTCACATTTGGCTCCCAAACTCTGGAATAGCCTTCCTGATAATGTTCGGGGTTCAGACACACTCTCTCTGTTTAAATCTAGATTAAAAACGCATCTCTTTCGCCAAGCATTCGAATAATGTATCTCTTAAATTGTGAGTGTAGTTGCATCTGCATTTTTATTCTTTAGCTTGGGTTAAACTAATTTTACTTTGTTGGATCAGCAGCTATGCTAATGATGTCTCTATTTTGTTTCTATGTTTTGCCACGGGATTTACATCCCGTGGTAACTAGGATTTACACAAGCTCCAGTCTGGATCCAGAACACCTGAGAAGAGATGATGCTGACCCTCAGAGGACCCCAGATGATGCTAACCTTGAATCAACAAACAGAACTAACAATTATTGCTACATGTGTGACTGCATCCTATAATTACTATTAATTAATAATATTGATAGTTCATCATCTAGCTGACTACGTCTTGTATTATTATTATTATTTTTATTTTTCTAAAATCCTGTCAAACGTGCACAAACTACTAGCTACTACTAAATATTGTAGAAACATAATTTTCTGTAAAGTTGCTTTGTAATGATTTGTATTGTAAAAAGCGCTATACAAATAAACTTGAATTGAATTGAAAAAAATAGTTTTGAGAAAATAGTGAATCGTTTCATGAATTGTGTGTTAGCAATCAAGAAACACTCTAAAAATGCATTAGAGTAGAAAACGATAATTCTAAATACAGTAGGTGTAATATTTCATAGTATTATTGTTCTTACTGTATTTTTCATCAAATAAATGAAGCCTTGGTTGGCATAAGAGACTTGTTTTAAAAACAAAAAATCACCCCCAAAATGTTTAAATGGTAGCGTACAAAGCCAGTATGTATTTGCACTAATCATCTTCCAGAGCGAAGCATGTCTAATACAGCAATTCATGACAATCACGTTCCAAGATCATGTGCCAATGTTTTCAGCCTGCTTTATCTGGTCTCTCAGACCTTAACAGTTACAACTGAGATCACCGCAATGGGACAGTTAATCAGGGACCAGCGCATATAGTGATTCAGCATCAACTGAAAAATGCTTTATCCCTCATTGCTCTCAAATATTTAACAGACAACAATAATCTAGCGAACAAAAGAACAAGTTGTTTTCCTCAACTGTTTCAGTACTGTTAGGGTAATTCACATAGTGCTATTTACATCACCATACCCTAAAGTACTAGGGTATGAGCATGATATGGTATTTCTAACAATGTGGTAATACTATAGTACTTTAGTATAAATATGCAAACTTTTCTTAATTATTCCTTTCCATCATTATTTATTTTTAGTCTTTATTATTGAGAACTGCACGTGGAACAATGTAATTCCATATTTAGTGTTACCTTCAGTGGAAAATACCCAACTCTTTAGGGCAATTAAAAACACATGATAAAAGGCTGTTCTGTACAGATAATTGCTTTTACAGTGTCTGTGGACATGTTGTTTCACGGATCAGCAGTTAATTCGATTTGTATAGCCATTATTGAGGAATGCACTGACTCAATGCATCACAGTATTTGGCCTGAAGAACTGAGAATTATATACTGACAATGACTTCAATGGAACTGACTTTGCTCTCCTTGGAGCAGCTGACATTAAGTTATTTGCTAAACTGAGTTGTCAAGGCTCCATCTGTATTTCGTGCAAAAGGATAGAACAATTGATGTTGACAAGCCTTAACAAGACAAAAATTCAAACATGAAAGCCATACAGTTCCCGGTCCGTCTTTCTTTTTTCTGTCCTCCCACTCACCTCCTGTTCACTTGTACCCATCACAAAAAAGCACATGGCTTGATTTCTTTATTGTTCCTCACACTTTCGTCCTTGTGCATAATCTCTCTCACACGCTGTCATGCTGAGAAGCTCCAAATGTTTGTCCCATCAGTCTTTTCTGCTCTGACCCTGGCGAGCCCCTGCAGAGTGACTTCTGACCTCCCACCTGTTACTTCCTGTCACTGAGTTTGAAAAATTAGCTTTGGAAGGATCAAGAAAATAAATTCTATATTTATTTACTGCTTTTAACAATAGATCGCTGCCGGAATGAAATGGAAATTAGTTAAGACTTTTGCATGTCTGGTCCCATCATTCCAAAAGTCAATGTTTTAGTTTTTTTATGTTTGAAATATGTTTTTACATTTTGTTTTATGGCGTAAATACATTTTTACAGCTTTTAGTCTTAAAAAAAGAAGCTGCTAACAAGCCGCTACATGAGACAGAGGTAGTCAAACATGCTAGTTTCAGAAAAGTTGAACTAAACTTTGACAGAGTGTAACAGAGTCTTGTTGCTTAAGTTGTTTTGTTATCATTGTCATATAGGAAAGCTTTCCAGGCAAGCACTGCTGTTTGTGAGGTCCATAGGACGTCCGATAGTCAAAACTAAATACCGCCTGCTTTTACCAACATATGGAACATTTTACATTTCACTGAATTTTTCACATCAACACTGATTAATAAATCATGGGATTATCTGTTTTACGGTGACCCGGTATTATATAACATTCAGTCTATGTATTGCTGCCATTCATATTCTATAGGCAGCACAGGCCGAACACTCAATCTGTTTACATTGAGTGCACAGATGTGGCGGTCATGTAAGGATTCAGTCTGCTCTTCATGAACTCAACACCAGCAGGTTTCTCTGACACATTCAGGGGGATAGAGAGAGAGACTTTCAGTGAAAAGAATTAGCCAGATTACTCCCTCAGTGGAGTGGAGATAAGACGACAGCTCTTCTATAAAGAGACAAAGAAGAGATCAAGATACTAAGACACAGGCAGAAAGAGAAAGACACCACTATGATTCAGCAGAGACTGTCACTTCTTCCATATGGTGGCTGTTCTCCTCAGTGGGACTAATGAAAGGGGTAATAAATCCCTCTGTGGAACAGAGAGGAGAGGCAAACCCTGAAAGAAGCCCTCAGATGGGACACATCAGAATGTGTATGTCCTCTTCAGATGTTGGGCTTCAGAAAGCTAGAAAGCACTGAACTCAATTTGGTCATGAGAGATTAGAGCATAATCTCATTGAAGTAGGTGCAGGTATTGAACTTGTATTTAAGAAAAGATGGAGCTTTGGAGATACATAAATGTCAGTTTTGAGAATTACCACATCAGTGTCCAAAGTCAAACTTCATTGATCTAATCAGGCTTTGCGTCCTCTAGGATGTTAAGATTTGTTGTTTAATCTTCTGTAAACCCTGTGAGAGTATTCATGAAGTGAAACAATATGTAAAGTCCTACAGTACAACTTCTCAGAGGGTGATAGGTCGACACATGTACAGACTTCAGGTTATTTAACAATCAATCTGCAATATATCTTTTTCACCTGATAGTGCTGGTGCTTGGAAAGAATGATCTGTGGACTTCTCAGCACCAGCCCTTATTTCCAAATTGAGAGACAAATAACAAAATATTGGCCTTATGTGACCTGCCTCAAACACACATGCCTCATCAGAGTCTTTATACCATCACAACTGGCTTTAATGTGACATTCAGAAATTATTTAAATATGTTGCAAGTAAAATTCATAGCAATTAATTCATAGTAGTTGTTTATTGTATTTTATTTTAGATGTAGGGGAAAAATAGACAAACAAAGTCTCTGGAGACAAGAAAAATAAAAAAATCAAGTTGTGAACTAAACTTGTGGGGAACCATAAGTGTACCATAACCATAAGACTTCAGTGATTCTAGTTCTGTTGTAATGAGTCCAAAATGATTATTTCAGTACTTGCACAAGAATCCCAAGGCAGAGAATTACAAAGGGCAGTCTTGGCCTAAAGGCTAGAGAGTCAGACTTGCAACAGTAATGCAACAGTTGCAAGTTCGAGTCTCAGTGCTGGCAGGGATTTTAGGTGGGGGCCTTTAAAATCATCAAACCAAAGCTATTAAAAAATATTATATTATAAAACATTTTTGCTATTTGAAATAAGACTGGATAAAAATATAAATATAAAATATAAATTGCAAATTAAATGAGAAAAAATAACTTAAAACTATAATTTGACAGTGCATTGACATGTTGCCTAAGTACAAAATAACTAAAACTGAAATAAAATAAATTAAATTAAAGCTAAATATAATTATTATTATAATTATTATATTATAAAATTACAAAAGCAAAAATGACTGAAACTATAAATTAAAAAGAAAACTCAAAATATAAACCTAACTTAAATTCAGTGCTACCAAAAAGTAGTATTAACAGAGTAACAAAAAAACAATAATTCAAGCAATTAGTTTCACTTAAAATGAATAATACTAAAAGTTATTGTAAAGAACTGCTCTCAACCACTCAATCCGTGATGACCAATTAGTTGCTCATATAGTCATTGGTTCCCAAATATGATTGCACTGGTACTCTGAACTTCACTTCTTTTCAGACAGATCCCTAAGACCATAGTAGAAGAAAGAAATCAGACGTTTCCTTATTGATATTTCTTTGTAACTGTCATTTCTGCTCCAGATCAAATTTCAGGTCACCTTTCTGAAACACCCACTATCAGATAACAGCCCTTAAGAAATATTGAACAAACATTTTATTGTACTGTTCCTTGATCTTTTTGTCACCTTCAAAAGATGTAGGATGTCATGTCAAGACATATTCCTATACACACACTGAGACAACACTATTAAAAAGGAATTCATACTGTTGTCTGGTTCATTATGGCGACCAGGAAAGTCCTGCCCCCTGTGAGTGTGCATCTGCTCCAGTGTGAAAGATTTCTTCTTCACACCCAAACAAACAAATTAAACTGGTCCACTTAATTAACACAATGAGCTACATGCTGCCTAGGGCTGCTGGTTTAATTTCCTCTGATGTACAGTAAGTTAGTAAAATGAATAATGGTAATTATTAGTCTAACTGTGGATAACTACCTGATCAGTGTAGTACCTTGACACCAATTAGCAGGTTGGTTAACATGGGTTACATTTAATCATGCTTACACAGATTTTCACTGCAAGAGCTTAAACCTGGGAGCTAAAAACTTCAAAAACTTTCAAACTTTTAATGCCACAAACTGAAAAAAAAGAAATATATATATATATATATATATATATATATATATATATATATATATATATATATATATATATATATATATATATATATATATATATATATATATATAATGCTTAGTGTTTGTTGAAATACATAGTAATAGAAAACACAACAGTTTAAAAGTTTATTAGCCGTGAGAAAAGTACACAAAGTCTCTTCTACTGTTCCAGGTTACATAACCGTCAAACGACATTCTTTAAAATAACGCCTACTTATTTAATATCTCATCTTTCCAAATGGATAAATGTTCAGATATCCTGTTAAACAGCCCCTCCTTTTAGTGTGCTGTCTATGTAGGTCAGTCGTACAGTTTAGATTTGAATAACTCTTTACTTTAATATTGTGTGTGTGCCTTAGTGTGTAGTTCTTTGTCCATCAGTGTCTGTTGTTCTGGCATGCAGTGTGCTGGCAGGGAAACAAACACACTGTTTGTAGTAGCAATGACTCATAAATTAACAGTGGCTGGAAAATGGGCCAGTGAGACCAGCCCATCATCTTTCTATGGCTTTTTCAGCCCATCTCTTTTCAACCTCTGCAGCTGCTGACTTTCATCTGGTTTGACTCACGCTTTCAATCTAAGTAATACAGAACTCTTAAAGATGTAAGCATGTAAGTGAAAGTGTGTGCTGAAAATCTACCTGAATAGAACAGGCTTTTTATTGCCAATGAATTCAAACTATTCCGTATCTAACCAATATATCTCTGCATCTTCTTTTCTTTCACTCCATCCTTTTTCTCAAGCATTTAATAACTATTTTACAGTTCAAAGTCCCAGTTTGTCCACAATGACTGTTCTTTGCTGTCATCAGAGGCTTATCGATTTCAACTTTCATTATCATTGCAAATTACATCACTATGACATGCCCCTACTGTGGGAACTGACCGGCCAATGAGAACTGACCTTAGGCTAAATTCTGTTAACACAAAGGTGAGTGAATGGAGAGGAGATTAGGAGAAGAGTTTGAACTAGATTTTTTTTGTGTGTGTGTGTCAAAGGGTGTGGGAAAAGGCAGGTATCTGCCTGTTGAAATGTTATGTAACAATTTAAAAAAATGAATCTAAAGAGAAAGAAAGCATCCACAATTCAGTCCACATTCAGAGGGCATTTTTAAAATGTGGCTTATGTCTTAAAGTCACGTTCACACCAAGAATGATAACTATAAAGATATCCTCTGTTTCTTCTAAGTGCACACTCATCTGTCACTTTAAATTATCATGCTCGCAAAAGCAGGATTGATTCTGATTATGTGTTTATGTTTCTATCTGGGCCACTATTGATGAAAATGATTGACAGTTAGCATACAGTTTGGATTGGCAGTATGGTTCTGTTCTGGGCAAGAACTCCCTTCGCATCCATGCAGCCTAGCATGCATGAGAGCATGTAGAGCAGCAATAGAAAGTCTCTCTATGCTGGTTGAAAGTCTCTTCACATTCCAATAGCAATCATTAAGTTAAGTGGTCTAAATGTGTTTATATGTATTTATATATTCTGTGGAAGGCATAAGAACCCAAAATATTCTTCCAATCAAAAAGATCGCATTTTAATTGGCTTTCCTACCTCCCTGTCAATGTATGTATCTGCATACCTCTGTGCACCCTGTTCGTGCAGACAGGATACGTCATCAGCGCATTTACGCACACTGTGCAGACAGGGCGAGAATGGCAGACAAACATTAACACCCCGATAATCCTTCCTGGTATTGTAGTACTTTTAAGGTTTTCTTGCTGGTGAATGACACATGATGTAGCCCAGCGGTTACTAATTCCAATCCTCGAGTACATATTTTGCATGTCTTGCTAAGTTGACACACCTGATTTATATAACCAACTCATTAGTAGTGAGCTACGTGCATGAACTGTATTCTGATCGATATGATCCCTACACCGTGTTCATTGCTACTCCTTGAGCAGGGGTTTACTTCGGTTCGGAACATGGACTGGAATTGGGAACTGCTGATGTAGCCTATTGTAGTAATGTTGTCTCTGGTATTCAGGTCTCTCGGCTCGCTGATTGTTTCCTGAGGTAAGCCATGCTCCAAAGAGCACACATAGCTGATGAAATCATGGAAGGCACCTTTTTCAGTGGCTGTTGAGCAAGAGGGTCTATTGAGTGGAGAGTCCCCCAAGTAGACAGAGGCATTGCGGAGCAACTTTGCCAGCAAAACACCGCTACCTGGCAGGGCCAACCTAGACTCCCATGCAGGGCATATAAGTTCTCCAGGTTCCCATATCTAAACTCAAGTTATACATGGCTGCTATGGCAGCCAACCACAATGCCGTGGGTGGCAGATCGGTGTGGAAGCACGATCTGGTTATTAGATTCTTGTGATGTGCATGGAGGCTGAATCCTTGGAGAACACGCCTTATTACTTCTTGGGATCTTTCAGTGGTTCTTCAGGCCTTACAGAGAGATCCATTTGAAGTTCTTCAGTTATTTTTTTGTGACATAGAGGTTTGTGCCCTCTCTAGAAGATGAAGATGGCCTTCCTGACTGCGCTCACTTCTATTAAGAGGCTGTGGGATCTGCAAGCCCTCTCTATCGATGAATCATGCCTAGAATTCAATCCGATAGACTTTCACACAGTTTCTTGAGATCCTGGCCTGATAATATGCAAATTGTGTCAAAGCAGCTTTACATTATTAAATGGGGAAACAGTGTGTCAAAATAGTCCCATGCACAATCTGACTCTGCTGCAACCTAGATTTAAACTGGGTTTGTCTGGCCAGAGGAGAAAGACCTGTATAATATATACCTAAATACCTGCGACTGTACTTTTATTGGTCTGTTACTTGTTTTATATTGTTCAGAAGTGGGTAGGTTTAGGGTAGGAAAACATTAAATTAAGGCAAATAACTGAAAGCAATGGAGTACCCTTTAAGCCGTCAGTCTGAGTGGGCCAGTGCCACCTTGGCCCTTGTGTAACCTTGCCACTGATACTGAAGGAAACAGTCAATGTAAATCACATCATTTTCAGTGTACAGCCACAGTTGTGTTCCACAGCAGAAATGCTCTCAGTGTGAAAGCACAAGACTGGTCTGCTGTTGCCATTACACTGCCACTTCACACTGCTTGTGCCTGTGGTGTTAAAACAGGCCTTAGTCAGTATGTTTGTCCTGTATATATAATGCTTAGTGTTTGTTGAAATACATAGTAATAGAAAACACAACAGTTTAAAAGTTTATTAGCCGTGAGAAAAGTACACAAAGTCTCTTCTACTCTTCCAGGTTACATAACCGTCAAACGACATTCTTTAAAATAACGCCTACTTATTTAATATCTCATCTTTCCAAATGGATAAATGTTCAGATATCCTGTTAAACAGCCCCTCCTTTTAGTGTGCTGTCTATGTAGGTCAGTCGTACAGTTTAGATTTGAATAACTCTTTACTTTAATATTGTGTGTGTGCCTTAGTGTGTAGTAGTGTGTAGTCCCATGCACAATCTGACTCTGCTGCAACCTAGATTTAAACTGGGTTTGTCTGGCCAGAGGAGAAAGACCTGTATAATATATACCTAAATACCTGCGACTGTACTTTTATTGGTTTGTTACTTGTTTTATATTGTTCAGAAGTGGGTAGGTTTAGGGTAGCAAAACATTAAATTAAGGCAAATAACTGAAAGCAATGGAGTACCCTTTAAGCCGTCAGTCTGAGTGGGCCAGTGCCACCTTGGCCCTTGTGTAACCTTGCCACTGATACTGAAAGAAACAGTCAATGTAAATCACATCATTTTCAGTGTACAGCCACAGTTGTGTTCCACAGCAGAAATGCTGTCAGTGTGAAAGCACAAGACTGGTCTGCTGTTGCCATTACACTGCCACTTCACACTGCTTGTGCCTGTGGTGTTAAAACAGGCCTTAGTCAGTATGTTTGTCCTGAAGCTCAACTCTCTTGGCTGAAACTAATCCCACAGCACTCACGGTCAGGTCATTCCAGGTCAGGGGCACTACAACCTTCATGAGACACCTGCTTATTCCTCAAACACCAGTTGCTGTATTTATTACAATTGAATATGGATATTTTCATACAAAAATGCATCGATTCACTACAGGAGGCATTTGATCACCCCCTGGAGCCATGTGAGACACTTATTCTATTTTTATGGATGGCCACCTTTTTATTTAACTTCTTTTGGACTGATGCATGCAATGCCAGCCGAATGACATGAAACAGCTTGAAATATCAACAAGTTTTTAAAATAGCTCTGATTGGATTCATCTGAAAGAAGAAAGTCATATACACCTAGGAAGACTTAAGGGTGAGTAATTTATGGGCTAATTTTCATTTTTGGGTGAAGTACCCCTTTAAAAATAGCTTTTGTTTACAAGGATTCAAATCCAATCACAAATAAAATTATTTGTCCTATCATGGTTATTTCCTGACCTGATTTCTCATATGTTAATGTAACAGTGAAAAATGTTCTCTGGTATCAGTGTATTTTGAAGCTAAAAGTAAATCAAACAATTTGCTTTACTAGTACAAATAGTTCTTTGAAATTTCCATATTGTCTGAAATTGTTGCATTTGTGTGTGTTTGAGTTAGTTTGAGCTGCTTGTATACTGTAACAAGCGCTAGTCTATACCAAGTCTTTCGCAGCTTACATTTAGCAGTAATCTCTTACACTGAGGTACCTATTGCATATACAAGTACCCTTTTATTAAAGCCAGAGACAGACATAAATAGTCTCTACAGCAGAGCACTGACACATCACAGAACACATAGTAGAGAGTATATAACCATAATTCTGTCTATAATCTTAAAAGCAAGCTAGTTTTTTGAGCGACTAACACAGAGTCTTACATCACAGATTGTTTACCTGAACAGCTGTTTGAGAAAACAGGCATGTGCTTTTGCATGCATCTGCATAATTGTCTTGGGGCGGTCTGCTTAAATATTCACAGAGGTGCCTTGCGCTCCCAGACTGTAAATGAGAAGGCTAACAGTGGGAGTCCTGATCTTTGGTGGTCCGAACATGTCTCTTTAAGTGTGTAAATCTGGATGGCTTAGTTTTCCAGTGCTGTTTTTTATGCCTAGAATGCACTCTGTAAACGCCAGCTCTCACACAGCTAACACAACCGAGAAAAAGCAGAAAGCCACTTGGCAGGTTGACAGCACAGGGTCAGCAGGGCCAGGCAAAACACAGACGCCGCCACCATCGTCACTGCCGTCTGATGGAAACAGTGAGAAACAGAGAGAGAAACAGAGAGAAAGAAAGAGAAAGAGAGGGGGGGGGCATGCTTGCAACATGATACATTCAAAATTATTTTGTTGGTGTTGCAAAATTATGCAATTTTGAACAATGCACTTTTAATGCATATTAAGTTTCTTAAAGAAACCCATAGTTTTGTAATCATTCATCTTATTGTGACTGTATTATTGCCTCAGTGATTAACTTCAGTAACAAATACAGCTTTAAAGTTGAAAAGTTCAGTTTATTTCCATGAGTCACAGTTCCAAATGTCCATTTCTGATCAAAAAATGCTTTTGCACTATCACTCAAAAATGTCCCTGTGTAGCATTTTTCATATATTTAAATGTCTTATTAAAACCTGTTTAGTAGGTTTTGATGTTTATTATTACTACATATTATTTTGGTGAAAATAAATTAACATTTACTTAATGACTAAACCAGCCAGTTATGAAAACCAGCATGGAAAATATGCTAGAAAATATATCTTTTAAAATATATATACATTTTTACATACTCTTAATTTGAATTGCAAACAATAGGTTTTTGATAACAGTAAAAAGAAAAAGCCCCTATTTTGGATTTTGATTTTTCATGTGTAACACAGCTCTAAGTTAATGAAACATCCTGCAAAGTTTTAAATCTGGAAGTGCACTGTGTATAAAGTTATTGTCTCTCAAAAGAAAGAGTCACCTCTGAATCATTGAAACGAGTCATTTTTAAAACAAATCCCAAGCCGTTTAATTTTGGCCCTGTCCCAAGTGATGAATTATGAATGATGAATGGGACAACCTACGGTCTCATGGACTTAATGGACACTTCCGCAAATTCACTTGGGTGCACAAGACAAATATGACATCATCATGTCATACACATTCTGAACAGTGCCAATGCATCTCGAACAAGCCTTTTGATTAGTCTGTTTTCACATGACAGAACACTTCTACTACTTGCTCTGATAACCCAGTCGTAAAGATGTATTGAAATATGGGACAAAGCATGGGCTGTGTCCGAAAGCTCTGAAGGGCTGCCTTCCGAGGCAGCATTCCAAGGCAGGAAGGCATTAAGGCATGTCTGATTCCAAATTCTGCTTTGCTTCCTGTCTCCAGAGGTACCTTCTTCTGATCGAATTTTGAAGGCAGCATAGATGTATCCTTTGCTGTCTTTGATACCCCACAATCCTGTGTGTTCCATTCCGTGACTGTTGAGCTAAAAAATAAAGATCTGCGTCTGAAAGTTTTGTTTGGTGCTCCGATTGTGTGTAAATGTATATTTCTGACTAACTTTTTGCACTTTTGATGTTATTTCTAGTGAGAAATCAGTATTATAGTAATTAAATATTCATTTAGATATCACCAAAACTCTATGTAGATCATTAAACCGTTACGCTGCCTCAGAAGCCTGTCCAAAATCAGTTTCATGAGGTGCCTTTGTGCAACTCCCTAGACTTTCGGACGCAGCCATGATTTTTTCAAAATAAATCAGGACACTAAAAATAGAGCTGAAATATAAAAATGGGACGTCTGGTCTAATATTTTTAGACAATTAAAGAGTTTTTTTTACTTTATTTTATTATTTTTATTTTTCAAATCAGCATATTTCAAAAGACGGGTGCTGCATGGCTGCTGAAATTATTAATTTCATCTAAAAAATCTAAATTATGACCTATGCTCTCAATGTCAAATGCAGAAATGTTAATCCATGTGTTTATGACCTCAAAGTTAGATTATTGTAATGCTTTATTGGGTGGTTGTTCTGCACGGTTGGTAAACAAACTCCATTAAGACCAAAATGCAGCAACTAGCATTCTTACTAGAACCAGGAAGTATGACCATATTAGCCCAGTCCTGTCCACACTGCACTGGCTCCCTATCAAACATTGTATAGATTTTAAAATCTTGCTTATTACTTATAAAGCCCTGAATGGTTTAGCACCTGAGTATTTGAATGAGCTCTTGTTACATTATAATCCCCCACGTCTGCTGCATTCTCAAAACTCAGGCAATTTGATAATACCTAGAATATCAAAATCAACTGCAGGTGATAGATACTTTTCCTGTTTAGTGCCTAAACTCTGGAATAACCTACCTAACATTGTTCAGGAGTTAGACACACTCTTGCAGTTTAAATCTAGATTAAAGACCCATCTCTTTAACCTGGCTTACACATAACATACTAATACGCTTCTAATATCCAAATCCGTTAAAGGATTTTTAGGCTGCATTAATTAGGTAAACCGAAACCGGGAACACTTCCCATAACACCCGATGTACTTGCTACATCATTAGAAGAATGACAGCTACGCTAAAATTATTCTGTTTCTCTCTTATTCTCAGGTCACCGTAGCCACCAGATCCAGTCTGTATCCAGATCAGAGTCTGTATCCTTTGAAAGGACCTCTACAGCCCTGTAAGACAGTGGAGACCTGGACAACTAGAGCCCCAGATACATATCCCCTGTAAAGACCTTGTCTCAGATGACCACCAGGACAAGACCACAGGAAACAGATGATTTTCTGCAGCCTGGAATTGAACTGCTGGTTTCGTCTGGTCAGAGGAGAACTGCCCCCCCGACTGAGCCTGGTTTCTCCCAAGGTTTTTTCTCCATTCTGTCACCGATGGAGTTTTGGTTCCTTGCCGCTGTCGCCTCTGCCTTACATTGACTTTATTGCAAGTGATTGCACAGATACTGTTTAAACTGAACTGAAATGATGACATCACTGAATTCAATGATGAACTGTCTTTAACTGTAATTTTGCATTATTGACACTGTTTTCCTAATTAATGTTGTTCAGTTGCTTTGACACAATCTTTTTTGTTTAAAGCACTATATAAATAAAGGTGACTTGACGACTGAAAACTTACAGAAACACATTTAAAAATAAATTAAAATAGAAAACTTTTTCATTTGTGAATACATTTTACATCTATCTATATCAATAAATGTATGACAATAGACAGCAACAAGAGTGTGTGGTAACATGGTTAAAGGCAGAGTGAAGAGTGACGTCAGCAGGAAGTGATGTCATTGTTTACAGGGGCCAGAGTTAGGGGGGGCTGGTGTTAAAGAAGGAAATGGCGAAGACAAAGACAGACAGTCCAGCAGTGTGCTCCGATCTTGCTGCAGTGGGGAACTCCATTCAAAACTGGGGGGAGGGATTACATAACACATGGAAAACCATACAAGGAACAAAAACAGGCTAGCCTCTATCTTGCCAAAGGAGCCTGTTCCACCCTCTCTCACAGCCTATAACACAGCTGATGGATCCAATTTATCTAAACTGCAGTTCAACAGAGTTCTTTGAGTCCGCTCTCAGAAGTCACATTCCAAAAGTTATACACAGAACAATGTTTAATAGACTTTATTCCCTGAAACTGACGTACTAATAAAGATCAGATGAGAGATTTTAAAAAGGGTGCATGTGAGCGGTTACCCATGCAAGCTGAGCAGACTCAAAAGAGCCATCTGTATATCTGTCTAATACTTAAATTTCACAATTGCATCATGATGCGGTGTTTTACTTCACGGCAAAAAGGTACCCAACACAGGTTTTGCTCATGTTAAAGTTGATTAGTGTGAATTTGCCATGAAGACCAATAGAATGCTGCTTGGTTGAAAGTGACTTCTGTGTAAGCAGTCCTTCATGTATCAATAGACTATTGACAATGCACCTTTTTTGCCCATTAAATTTTGCTGATGTGACTGCTACTTAAACAACCTGTCCTCCAACCAATACGCTCGTATAGGTCGTTTGTCCATATCCCTGAAATATGACCCATCAGAGCATATACTACAATTGCGCCCCTATCGGCAAAAGGTCGTTTTCATATTAATGCTTTGTACTCTTTTATTTGCACTCTGATTTGTGTTTCATGTAGCTCAGTTGGTAGATTATTGCGTTATACCTTGATATGTAATCATGCTATCATGGGTTTGATCCCAGGGAACGGACGTGCATGAAAATGTATATGCTCAATAAATCATAATTTAGCATGATTTCTGTGAGGGTTAGGTTTAGGGGTGGGGTTAGGTGTGGTCCTTAGAATGAATAAGCCACCTAGTAAAATATGTAGGAAATACTGTGAGATCAGTGTAAAAAGCCCACACATTGCATTTAAATAAACGTGTGTTTTGATTGGTAATGACGTTATACGTCATTTCATGACAACAGATACAACGCGATATTGTCATTATTTTTACGCCCGCTAGAGGTTGCTTAACTTTAATACATAAATATAGGTCGTAATAAGGTGCTTGCACAAATGACCTATATGGTCGTTTTTTGTTGGAGGACAGGCTCGCAGCAGTATAGAGAACATGTTAACGGACATCTGCTAGAAGCAGCATTTAATGTATTTTTGTGCTACATGCTTTTTTCTCAGTCACAAATTAATACAAACATCAAAAATGACAGTGGTGAGATAACAGCAGTTAAGAAAGCATCTGGTCATAGCAATGTGGATGTTTGCACAAGCTCTGCAGTTCCAGTCACATCATGTTCATTACAATAGATTTCTTTAAAGCAGGCATCTGTACAGTATTAAACGTAATAAAACAGTGTCAGTGTCGATTAGAATTACAACTTCAGTAATTCCTATCAAACAGCTCTTTAATGTGTTCATGCTTCTATTCATGTCTGACTGCAACGGACTGAAGAGAAGAAATTAAACAAAGAAGATTTCCATGACAAAAAAAGACAGCCTCAGAGAACACCTACAAATTTACCATCGACCAATGGTAGGTTGAAGATGTTTATCAGCCAGAGCACACAGCTTTCATCAAAAAAACTACAGGATTCATACAATCATTATTGTGTGTTCATATAGCACAAATTTCAAGTTTAATATTTTCACTTCCGTTTGAGAAACAGTAATAGTGCAAGCAGTGCTCTTTATTATGTTTAATTTGCTACATAAACAAAGGCAGTTCAACAAGACGAAGATATTTAAGTGACGCACAATTATGCTTTATATGTGCCAAGTGTAGTAGGTAATTGCTAAAAAGTGTCTGCAAAGAGGACAGAGTGTATTATCTACTACTTAGAACATCTATTAGTGATTATTGGTACCATTTGTGGGTTGCGATAAATATAATAGCAGAAAATATTTCAGTCCTAAATCTGAGGCCCTGTATAGTTACATTTATATTTACAGCAAAAACTGTTCAAACTGTTAACAATGTTCTTCACTGCATCATATACCTTCGTCTCAGACCTTGACTGTGTGTAAGTGTGTGGTCCACCTCCCTCAGTCAGATGTGTGCTATCACTGCCAAGGGGAACCATGTGAACCTGGAGTAGGATGGGCCAGGTCAGGGGAACCAGTTTCTTTTCTGCTTACTTTTTATGTAACTGCTTACTTTTGCTGTAATAGAATACAAAGAGTAGTTTTACTCTTGCATTTAACTGTTTTTATGTGCATACTAGGTGTTTAATATTGCAGACTAAAATGTGCAGAACTAGTCTAAGCTGTACATACAAATCTGAGCCAACCTGTGCACCACACCTTAGCAGTGTACACCTGTTAGTCAACTTTACACAGTCTCAGCATACATGTGTAAGCTGACAATACAAAAAACGAAAAATGAAAAAGATAGGGTGCATGCTATTCTGTTCTGCAGAAATATTATGCCATGGTATGAATACTTTGTTCATGCCTCATATGAAACTTGTTTACCAATGCAAAATGCTTCCAGCCACTTCTCTGAATATTTGTTATATGCCTAATTAAGGTATATGTTAGGATGCATAAAAATAAGTTAATAAGGCTACTGAGGTGCCATAGGAACCGGGAATTTATTTTAGAAAACAGTGAAGGTGTATAGCAGTGCAATGGGGCTGCACACAATTTCTTTGTGAAATGACATACAGACAAAAGGAACTCAATCCAAGCAATCACACTGCAGCTGTTTTCTTAAGAACAATGGGTGTGTGTGTAAAATACTTTTAACAATCGATTAGACAAGATGACATGTAATGGATTATACATTAATCAAATAAATAAAATAAAATCAGCTTTTTGGCAGACATCAGATAAAATGTAAAAGAATATGAAAAACTAGACTGAAAAAAAAATGTTACAAGAAGCCTTTATTTGGCAAGTGGGAATATAAAATTGCTCTTTACTTTTATTCAAGCAGACTGACATACATTAAACTAATTGATTGACTCTTAAACGATGCATTCCTATTCGCATAATGTGAACAGGCATTATAAAACTCCAGCATATATATATATATATATATATATATATAATACCATGCACAAATACCCTATTGTCAAATCATCCATTTTATGCTTCAATAATAAGATGAACACATGTGTACTTTTAAAATCTAAATCAAAATTATAACGCAGGGTAATGAAAAATATTGCAACACCTACCCCTTTTGCTCCAGATTTGATTATTTTGTTACTGGTAGTCTATTCCGTTTCAGGATGGAGTATTCTTTGGGTACTTCGTCTCGAGCCCTTTTCCATGTGCTCGGAGCACGCGCTCAGCGGCAGGCGCTGCGTACAGTCACATACAATCCATGACGTCACATTGCTCTAATACAGCAGCGTCGGGGGGAAAAATCACAGCTTTGTTTAGTCGGCATGGAAATAGATTCGTGCAAAAAGCTTATAACTGCATTTAATCGAACTCAGCAGCATTGAGCATTTGGAGAATATATAAAGCAAGCAAAGAGTTGATGTGACAAGCTTGATCCTTAACGCAGGAATTGTCGTCTGAATTGGTTAATAATATCGTTATTAGACATAATGTAGATTCAGACAATAGATATAATAATCATTTATAGTGGTTATATGAGTTTATATTAACACAGGACTAAGAATTCACTATTAGACATAAATGAGGTCTACACATAAGATGTGTCAATAGGCTACAGGGTGGAATTATGGGGCAGGATGTCTGTCTGTCTGTCTGTCTGTCTGTCTATTTAAAATATGTAAAATATGTTTATATATCTCAAGCGAATGCGATTTTTATTCCCGGAGGTCTGTAAAATGTGTTTGATAACTAACTAGCACTAAACTAATATACTAGTTTTCACCTTGCTTTGTGGAGAGTCTTAGAGCATCTGTTGTGGATGTGGCAACGACCTGCTAATGTAGGCTAATCTGTGTTATCAAGCTGTAAACCAATCAGAAATTGGTGCAGCATCACTGCAGAACAGTGTGTGAATTATAGATTTTAAAAGAATAGCTTTTAGATTTTAAAAGTTGTTTCAACAAGACATTGTAATGGTGCAATATGTCAATCATTAAAAATATAAAACGTTACAAAAATATGTTAAAGTACCTATGTATCTATTAAGGACAGTGGACTGTGAGTCATCAACTCTCAAATCTTAATGTGTCAACCATGGTAAATCACCTAAAAGTTGATTCTCTTGCTGTCAAAATCCCCTTTGTTAGGTTTTCTGGCAGCGGTCCTCACAACAGCTTTGCAATGCCTTTAATTTTTTGGGCTGTTGCTTATTTGAATGCCAAATATGAATGAGCCCAACTTTCATCTAGATGGGTGGGGATTCACTTGAGTACTTTTGCATTTTGTAAGTTTTCTATGCTGACTTCATGAAAGAAAGTGCAATAACACATCATTTTAAACAGGGGAAAACTTTAACTGACCTTTCTGACTGGGAAAATCCCTGAAATGAATATTGAAGTGTCTAATCTATGTGTATAAGGGGTTCAGTGCAAAGAGACTAAGACAGACCAGAGTCAAATTCAAAAAGAAATTCATTTATAATTGTCAAAACATAAAAAAAAAAAAAAACATATAGTGAAACAGAATATGGTTTTTGAGAACAAGTAGCTAATACAGATCCAAAAATAGGAAATATTTATTCATTATATACAAAAACATACAAAAAGATTTTTACTTTAGGGTTGTGCAGCCCCGTTTTTTTCTCATTTTATTAATAAAAATAAATGACTTAAATACAAATGGATTTTAACCACCTTAAATTTTAAACTGTCGCAGTTTTAAACATGAAAAGAACTGACAATATTCAAAAGAAAAAAAAAAATGCATTGGACATGCAACATGAACTATACATAGCAACAGTTTAACTTGCATAAAAAAGCAGGGGGAGCGGGTTCTTAAAAAGTCTTTTCACTTTCACTCTTGTGACACAGGTCCATTAATGTGAACTCCGCAGTTGCTGCAGCCTGTGTTTTAACTGTTCGCTCTTTCGCCTCAGCTGCTCTTTGATGGACAGCATCCTTTGCTCATCCAACTGCATGCTGTGAATGCACTCTGTAGCCTTCTTTAGAATAACAACTTTAGCAGCTTTCTCGTTATTTGCAACCTCAGGGATCTCATCCCGTAATGCAAAAAAGCTGAGTTTGAGTTCATTTCTACGTTGGCGTTCCAGCACATTGTGAGTCCTGCGTTTGTCATTGTCCTCAGAATCCGATGTCCGGGGACTCGTGCACTTTCGTTGCTTCCCATGCCTGTTGCTGCTGCTGGTCTCCAGTCGTAGCCTCTTGACAGCCGGCTGGTCATGCCGCGTGGAGGGATGGGCGGCGTAGTTGTGCTGGTGGGTGGAGACGTGACAGCGCTTCAACACCAGGGGACTGGGGTACCTTGAATCCGATACATCTGCCTCATTCCTTTTTTGACGCTTTTCCACAGTCACCACATCAATTTCTTCCTCTTCCTCTTCTTCCTCTTCCTCTTCCTCTTCTTCCTCTTCCTCCTCCTCCTCCTCTTCATCTTCTGCAATTAAATTACAAAAATAAATTAATAAAAAAAAAAAAAAACATTTCATTAACAGCACAATGGGAATTTGAACAGAATTTGGCAATTGGCTTTCCACAAAGGCTGAGGTAGGGGGAATCTCTGCATTCCGTTCCCGCCCACTTTACTCGTCAGCTGATATTTGAACATTGCAGTCTTTCCTACAGATCTGACTCGGGTCTAGCAAAGGGGAGGTGATCTTATGCAACCACCACTTACACCAATCATTGCATCAAGGGTATGAGGATAAAGTACCGTGACCGGCACACCACCTCACCGGTGACATGCAAAGGTCACTTAAAAAATGCAAGCATTTGTGCATGCAGTAACCAGCTAAATCAATATTCTGCGTGTCAGAAATGACAAAAATAATGCATAACATACCAGAATCGCTGCCACTGCTGCTGGAGCTGTTAGGTGGAGTGTCCAGGACAAGCATGGGTTGTGATGGAGCAACCTTGCTGGATTTGCTGGACTCTGTGAGGGGATACGGAAAGACCACAGAGGGGTCAATGCATTCTGATGCGGAGGTGCTCAGATCCTGCAAATAACTTGCACTGAGCCGATTTGAGCTGCTGTCAGATATCAGTTCCTTCCTTGCAGCGTGCAGGGACGCCAGCCTCTCAGAAACGGCTTTCTCCAACTTGGCGGCGGCAGAAAAGCCGCTCCACATGCAGTCCTGAATGATGATGGACTTGATGAATGACTGGGAGTAGTCCGCGTCGCAGATGAAGCTCTGGTTGACCACGTCGTCTCCCAGGAACTCGCTGACCATCTCCAGCTGTTCGGCGGTGGAGAGCGACTGTCTCCGGCTGGGAGAGAGGGGCGGCGTGGGCAGCAGCTCGAATTTTTTCCAAATGTCCTCGCTGGGAGCTGGAGGCTGAGGCTGTCCTTGCTGGTGGTGATAGAAATCCTCATCGTCGTTGTCGAAGTAAAAATAGGGCTGGATGGAGTCGTAGTCGTAATCGTAGTTTTTATACGCCAAACTCGCACTCACCGGCATTTTGACACTTGTGGAAAAAAAAAACACAAATTTGAATTACTACAGTGCATATGCAACGTCTAACTACACGTCAAAACAAAACGCTTTACCTAATGCACATATTTAGACTATGCATAACATGCATGGGGTGGAAAAATGGCTAAATAATGGAACTTAATCACAGCGTGTGTGACAATTAAACCCCAAAGCGTGGTTTACTATCAAAACATTAAAAAGCAGTCTTGCTTCTAGTCCAATCTTTGAGCGTGCAACATTGAAACTCCTGTTAGAAATATAAAGACATTTGCACACATAACACGCAAGTTGCACTTTAAGTATAAACGATGCATGCAACTACAAATGCCGGATCCTTACCGTGTAAATTAACGAATGCAGCTTCAGAATGATTTCTCTCCAGACGCTATGCAGTGAAAAGAGGACCAAAACAAATCAGCAGCAAAAAGTAAGATCCAACAGTTTACTCCGGTCTCTAACAGCATACGTGGAATCAGAGACCTGCTCAAATGGAAAGTAATGGAAAATGTAATCAACGATGCGCTCCTGTGTACGTCTCGGATGCTGGCCAGACTAGTCTGTGAGTGTGACAGGCGCAGGAGGTATAATTTCTGCAGCTCCCGCGAGCAGCAAATCACTGACGTATTACGTTGCGCACAGACGTTTCCCGCCAAACGAGTACGGTTGTTTGCGAATTAAATCCCTCCGCTAGGTTCACACATCCGAAATAAATAAAAAAAACAAAGACGCCTTGGAAAGCAATATTAGTATTTATTGACGTAGAAGACATGTTTAATTTATTGCTGAATTCGATAAATGTGGGACTATTTACTGGCGGAAGTATACATGGGCGGGGATTTTACATCATTGGGAAAGATCGTCTATAGTCGCGCAGTGATATATGTGTTTAAGTTAACAAGGATGAAACAAAATCATATAAATTATTTAAAATTTCATTTCTGTCTAATTCTGTTAAAAAAAATAAATAAAGAAATAAAATAAAGTAAAGCAAAATAGGTTGAAAGAAAACACATTTGTGTTATTTTTAAAACAAATACAACGTTATGTTTCTTGGTTTGAAGAAACCAAAGCATAGGGCATCTTAATGTGAACTTACATATTTTTTGTTTTGTTTTGTTTATTGTAATTCTTTGTATTTTAAATTTCCTTTATTTCTTCATTTTCATGTGCTAGAATTTATCATAGGGTGAATTGCCCTAAAGTGGGACACCTAAGGACTAGTGTTTGTAGCTTCCCCATAGATACATAAATGACAGTGAAACTATGGGTTAGACAAAGCTGTGGTATCATGTCATCAAAATCATATGACCTCTCAGATGTCCAGTCATATCTGAGGGCAGAGCAATCATCAGACAGGAAGCACATTATGTGAAGACCACCTGGAAGTCAGTGACATATTTGGACAAACTTGATATTAAGGAGTATAAATTAATTTTAAACAAGACAGTCCTGTTACTTGTTGGTCTTCAATTTTTGTCCATCAAAATATGGTATGCATAAATTACATATTTGATATTTTTTATCAAATTTCCTGCTGTCCCACTTTAGGAAATGTGGTTTCGAAAAGGGGGACAGTATGATTAGCCTAATGTGGGACAGTACTTCAGTCAGTCATAAATGTTTGGTAGGGCATGGTTTGAGGGACAAACATGGTTATTATATATATTTTATATATTATGCAGTATTGGAATGCTGTTACTGCAGATGTTTAAGGTCATGGGAATTTTTTTCTTTCTTGCGAGATGGTTTCAAGGCTCTTTGTGGTTCTTGTGTGTGTGTGTGTGTGTGTGTGTGTGTACCTGGTATCCCCTTTGCTATGAGGATCAGATGTTCCCATAAGTATAGTAATACCAGTACATTTTGACCTTGTGTGTTTTTTTTTACCTTGTAAATTTTTTTGGTCCCTATTAGGAAACAATCTTATATATCATACAGAATGAAGCATTTAAAAAATCGCAAATGTTTTTAAAATAGCAGAAAGTTTTGTGTGAGGGGTAGGTTTAGGTGTTATATTTTGCCATCAAAAAGGCCTAGCCTATGCCTGTTGTTTAGAAAAATGAACTGGAGAATAGTCAAGAAATTCTTTTCTATTTACATAACAACATAGGCCAAATATTAAAGTTGCTTAATGTCTTTATTATAAATTCATCAATCCATCATATTGTATCATATCTGATTATATTCAATTATCTATGTTTCAACCATACCCAAAAGCATTTTATTATTCCACATGAATCAAGGTGATTTTGGACTTTTATCATTGACTTTTCATTGTCCCACATAACTGTCATACATTAGGAAGCTGCAGATTTTCTCAGATAAATTGCGAGAGCAAGAGCAATAATATGTCTATAATTTATTTTATGAATGTGTTATCTGCATTTTCTCTTTTGATTTGATTAGGACACATCCTGGGTTTTTTTTAAATGGTATCGGTGTGATTTAATGTTTTGGCTACACATCGCAATAATTCACAAAAGTCTGAAATGCAAAAATTTTCTTTAGGTTAATTCACCATCTATTTTGTGTGCTTGAAAGTGTTCCTAGAATTTGTTTGACTTTGACACAAAGGTATGAGTCATACAAAGTCTAGAAATACTTTCTATATATAAACATGTAGTGACAATATGGTTTGTAGAAACCATGCTTGTAGAAACCAACAAGTTTATTAGAATGCATAGGCTACATATTAGCTGTGGATAATCAAAACGCGTGGGCAACAAAACAATCAAGAAATGTAACCATCATCACATTCTTCCATCGTAAGTCATAAATGTAAGTCAAAGTCATCCAAAATAGTGTTTCTGAACCAGGGGCCCTGGATCCATACGGGGCCTCATTATACATGCTAGGATGTTGCGAAATGACTTAATTTATGAGGTTATATTTATACGATGTAATAGGCTATAATCCAGTATTGGTTTGTGTGTCAATGTGTGTCCTGCTAGATAAACATTTCAGAACCAATGCATTAGACAACAGTATATGGGTGAAATTTGTTTAGAAAAAAGATAAATGACTGAAATAAACTCAGTAATGGGAAACTGCTGGGTTTATCAATTATGAAGTTAAATAGTACAAAGAATACAAAATAAATGTAATACTGTTTTTTTCTAGGGTTTCTGATTCAAACTGATTTATACATGGGGCAAGTAGTCCTTAAAAAGTGCTTTCAGAAACCCCTTTTTAATGAAATATACTATAAAAGTTATAGTTTGGTATTGTGTTATATCCAAAGATCTGTGAAATGGAAAATTAACAGAAGGCTATTGCACCCAAGAAGGATTTCAAGGTCCCCACAACGATACAGTTTATAATACATTGGTATGTATCGCCCTCTGCTGTCAACTACTATAATGATCAACTTCCTATTGAAATACATTTCAGTATAATATACTTATAATTTATTATTTAAAAAAAAAACCCACCTTTATGTATTTAGTGCTTTATACAGTTGTGTCAACACAGCTTTACATTGTTAAACAGCAAAATAATGTTTGCAAACAAAATTCAATTCTGCTGTAATGCTGCTCTAAAAAGAAGACAACAGTAAACAGTAAATTTTTCAGTTAAAGTCAGTTCATTGTTGATTCAGGTCAGTTTAATGAAGTTAATCAATTATAGAATAAGTTCAGTTTATCTGAAGAAGCTCTGTATAAAGCAGTGATGCTGTCATCAGTTCAGTTCTTATCCAGTAGTGTCAGTGCAATCAAGTCCATAATATCACCAAATATTACATGTCCAACTAAGCAAACCAAAAGGTGGCTTTGAGAGAAGCACTGTGAGGTCTAATTTCAGGCTGTAACACAAGTCACATTGTGGATTAGTATTATTCAAAATATCCAGTTCCTTTTCCTTGACGAGTGGGATACATCATGTCAGTGTTTGGTGGGGCTGAAGCTGGTCACAGAGGATTGTGCAGAGGATTTGTCTGGTTCTCATGGTCTTTGCTGAGGATTTGTGCTGATGGCCATTCAGGTAATGAATATATAAATAATAATAATAATAAAAAAACATATTTAGGATCATGGATTTTATTTAAAATAAAATATGTTGTCCATATGATGTTTGTGAATTAACTATGTATTAGTGTTGTTAATTTATAAAATACAGTAGCATCTCAATAAATCAGAATGTCGTGGAGAAGTTAATTTATTTCACTAATTCAACTGTTAATTTACTGTACATGTACTCAATACTTGGAAGGGGCTCCTTTTGCTTTAATTACTGCCTCAATTCCACGTGGCATGAAGATGATCAGTTTGTGGCACTGCTGAGAAGGTATGGAAGCCCAGGTTTCTTTGACAGTGGCCTTCAGCTCTTCTGCTGTAGTCTCTTTTTTTGAGTTTGCTGTCCAGTCAAGCACACCAACACCATGGTCTTTCAACCAACTTTTGGTGCTTTTGGTAGTGTGGGCAGGTGCCAAATTCTGCTGGAAAATGAAATCAGCATCTTTAAAAAGCTGGTCAGCAGAAGGAAGCACAGTACTCCAAAATTTCTTGGTTAAACGGGTGCAATGACTTTGGTTTGCAAGAAACACAATGGACCAACACCACCAGATGACATTGCACCCCATATCATCACAGACTGTGGAAACTTAACACTGGACTTCCTCCAGACTCTAAGACCTTGGTTTCCAAATGAAATACAAAACAGTCCAGTTCTTCTCCTTAGCCCAGGTAAGACGCCTCTGACGTTGTCTTTGGTTCAGCAAATTCCTTAACACGTCTGTCTTGATGCCGAGACCCCAACCTCAGTCCATTCATTGTGAAGTTCACTCAAATTCTTGAATCTATTTTGCTTGACAATCCTCATAAGGCTGCAGTTCTCTCGGTTGGTTGTGCATCTTTTTCTTCCACACTTTTTTTCTTCCACTCAACTTTCTATTAATATGCTTGGATACAGCACTCTGTGAACAGCCAGCTTCTTTGGCAATGAATGTTTGTGGCTTACCCTCCTTGTGAAGGTTGTCAGTGATTGTTTTCTGGACATGTCAGATCAGCAGTCTTCCCCATGATTGTGTAGCCTAGTGAACCAAACTGAGAGACAAATTTGAAGGCTCAGGAAACCTTTGCGGGTGTTTTGAGTTGATTAGCATGTCACCATATTCTAATTTGTTGAGATTGAATTGGTGAGTTTGTTAAATGTCAGTCACAATCATCACTATTAAAAGAGCCAGAGACTTAGGCTACGTCTACATTAATTAGATTAGATTTTATTGTCATTACACATGTAAGGTACAAGGCAACAAAATGCAGTTAGCATCTAACCAGAAGTGCAATAAGCAGTAAGTACAGGATATACAGCGTCTACAATGTTGCAAATGTACAATAAATATACAGATAAGGCTAGGGACATCATTTACAGATTTTTCAATACTATCAGCATGATATACAGATAAGCGTGTCAGGACAGATAAGGACCCAAGAGCGGATGAGGCTGAAAAAGGCAGTTTTATTAACAGAAGGATGCCTAACGTCCCAAAAACAACAAAAAACTTGGGGAAAATGGCTCAGTCTTTAGCTTTCAACTGCACAGCGTACAGGTAATGTGATCAGCCTCCATAAGCGCCAGGAGAGAAGAGGGCAATGAATCCAAAACGGGAGACAGGAGAATAGTCGAGCAGATGGGTGGTCAGACGAGGTGCAGACGGGGCTGAGAACAGCGGGCAGCAACGGGGTCAAAAAAAGGCCAGGTCGAGAAGCAGAAGAACAGTCCGAGAAACAGAGAGCAAAACACACGTTACACCAACTGGGCAGACAAACAATCTAGCGCTTAGACCAGAGAGGAGAGACAGGACAGAACCGAAACAAAACAAATGAAATGATAGAAAAATGATCTGAAACTAAAAAAAATAAAACAAAAAGGAACAAAATGTAAAAAAGAAAGAGAAAAAAAAGGACAGATCATACCCCCTCCCCCAGGAGCGCCTCTCGGTGCACTAGAGGAAGAAGGACCGTGTTGGTGAAACTCGTCGATGAGCACGTGGTCCAGGACGTCCCGAGCTGGGACCCAACATTTCTCCTCCAGACCAAACTCCTCCCAGTCCACTAGGTACTGATGTCCTTGACCACGACATCTAAGATTCCCCTAACCTCATAAGCAGGAGAACTGTCAACCATAACAGGAGGGGGGTGACAGGGGAAGACACAGTAAGGGAATGGGGAGAACGCAAGACAGGTTTAACTTTAGACACATGAAAAACAGGGTGCACACCATAAGAATTGGGCAACCAAAGATGGATCATATTCCGCCCACGTCAGTTGATGACTCCAGGAAGATTGGATGCCAGGCAGCGAAGCATCCGACCGAGATCCTGGTTGGCGCGCTCGGTCTGGCTGTTTGTCTGTGGATGAAAGCCTGACGACAGACTCGTGGAGACTCCAATCTGTCGGCAGAACTCATTCAAAAAAATGTGAAATGAACTGGGGCCCCCTGTCCGAAAGATTTGGATCCTGATCTGAAAGACGTGATCAATGACCACCCGGGCCATTTCTTTAGCCGAAAGGAGTTTAGGAAGGGGAATGAAAAAGCAATCCACTATGGTGAGAATCACTGTATTGCCACTGGATGGGGGAGTCCAACAACAAAACAGGGCAATATGGGACCAGGGGCAGGATAGACTGGACACGCCCCCACGAACTGGCGTAAGTCCTCCGCCATGGCAGGCCACAAAAACCGCTGGCAGATGGCAGGACGAGTGACCCCACTGGAGAATGGTGGGGCGAACTGACTCGAGCATGAAGAGCAGACCCGTGGGACACATTGGGCACCCTGACTCCCTCTTGCACTCGTCTGACGAGCTCCTCGAGTCCCCAGATAAGCGCCCCCAGCACCAACCCGGAGGTATTATAGTGTCGGGAGGCGGATCGCCTGGAAAAGCGGGTTTAACATTTTTGGACCCAGGTTGGTAAGAGAGGGTGAAGTCGAAGCTCCCAAAGAAGAGCACGCACCGAGCCTGTCTGGCGTTAAGCTGGCATGCAGACCAGATGTACTCCAGGTTCTTGTTGTCGGTCCACACCAGAAATGGAATGGCCGCTCTCTCCAGCCAGTGACGCCACTCCCCCAAGGCCAGTCGAACAGCCAACAACTCGCGATCACCAATGTCATAGTTTCATTCTGCAGGAGACAAGCGGTGTGAGAAAAAGGCACACGGATGCAGTTTATTATCTAGAGGGGATATCTGGGAGAGCGCGGCACCATTCGGAGATGGCTCTCACCTTCACAGGGTCCATGCGAATCCCCCCCACCGAAATGATGTGTCCCAAGAACAAAACTGACTGAACGTGGAACTCGCACTTCTCCACCTTAACGAACAGTTGATTCTCTAACAGCTGCTGAAGCACTTGTCGGACGTGATGGACATGCTCCTGAAAAGAAGAAGAGAAAATTAAGATATCATCCATATAAACGAAAATGAATCTGTCGATCATGTCCTCAGCACATCGTTGACAAAAGTTCTTGAAAGACCGCTGGGGAGACAGGAGAATAGTCGAGCAGATGGGTGATCCACCTGGGAACGGTTGAGAACGGCGGGCAGCAACTGGGTCAAAAACAGGCCAGGTTGAGAACCAGAAGAACAGTCCGAGAAACTGAGGGCAAAACACATGTTACACCAACAGACAAACAATCTAGTGCTCAGACCAGAGAGGAGAGACAGGATGGAACCAAAGCTGAAAACGCCAAAAATCACAGAACACACTGACAAAGAGTACTGAAATCAAGCAGAATAAATAGGGTGAGTAACGAGATAGAGGGAACAGGTGCATCAGACAAGCCGCAGCATAGATTGCTAAACGGGATCAGCTGGTGCTAGAGCGAAGGGAAAGGAAACCAGAGAAAATAGATTAAAATAAATGAGAGAGAAAAAACTGAAACAAAACGAATGAAATGATATAAAAATTAGCTGAAACGAAAAAATAAACAAAAAGAACAAAAAGTAAAAAAGAAAGAGAAAAAAAAGGTCAGTTCATACCTGAGTCCTGACAAAGTCTACTATGAACACACTATACAGATGGATCATGTAATAAGTTTATGTACACTATAGGCAGAAACTATGAACATCATTTACACTAGTGCAATGGACAGAACTGCCTTTAACTGTTATTTTGCATTATTGACACACTGTTTTCCTAATTAATGTTGTGCAGTTGTTTTGACACAATCATTTTTGTTTAAAGCACTATATAAATAAAGTTGACTTGACTTGACAGCAAAAAAGTGCATCGAAAAATATTTCAGTGTGCACCGAATTATTCAATATTCTGGATAAACAGACAGTATTGCAAGTAATAACAAGTTAACTTTTTTGTTTGTTCGTTTGTTTGTTTGTCAACCAGATGTAGTGCTGAGGAGGGGTGAGAAGTGTGTGAGTCCGGTGTGGTTGGGGGCGGAGGATGGGGGTCAGATGGCAGAATTCAGTAAGGAGACACCTGTAGGGAAAAAGCTGTTCTTGAATCTCCTGGTCCTTGTCCGGATGCTTCTGAAGCACCTCCTGGAGGGCAAAAGGTTAAACAGTCTATGATCAGGGTGAGAGGAGTCCTTAAGAATGCTGCGAGCTCGACGTAGACAGCTTTTTCTCTGGATGTTTCAATAGCAGGGAGTGGTGTCTCTTTGATGCGTTGGGCGGTTTTCACCACCCTCTGCAGAGCCTTGTGATCAGCAAATGAGCAGCTCCCATACCAGACTGTGATGTAACTGGTCAGGATGCGCTCGATCGCACACCAGCAAAAGTTCACCTGGATGGGTGAAGACAGCTGGTTCTTCTTCAGTGTCCTGAGGAAGAAGAGGCGCTGACGAGCCTTCTTGACTAGGCTGGAGGTGTTTGTGGTCCAGGATAGGTCCTCCGATATGGTGGTTCCCAGGAACTTGAAGCTGGAGCTACATTCAACAACCATCCTGTTAATGTGTATGGGGTCATGCATGCTTCCTTTCTTCTTCCTGAAGTCCACAATGAGCTCCTTTGTCGTCAGTGCATCATTTGACAGGTGCTGTACCTCCTCCCTGTAAACAGTCTCATCATTTTCTCAGATAAGGCCAACCACTGTGGTGTCATCTGCAAACTTACTACCCGAATTCCGGAAAAGTTGGGACGTTTTTTAAATTTTAATAAAATGAAAACTAAAGGAATTTCAAATCACATGAGCCAATATTTTATTCACAATAGAACATAGATAACGTAGCAAATTTTTAAACTGAGAAATGGTACACTTTTATCACTTAATTAGCTCATTTAAAATTTAAAGCCTGCTACAGGTCTCAAAAAAGTTGGCACGGGGGCAACAAATGGCTAAAAAAGCAAGCAGTTTTGAAAAGATTCAGCTGGGAGAACATCTAGTGATTAATTAAGTTAATTGATATCAGGTCTGTAACATGATTAGCTATAAAAGCTTTGTCTTAGAGAAGCAGAGTCTCTCAGAAGTAAAGATGGGCAGAGGCTCTCCAATCTGTGAAAGACTGCGTAAAAAAATTGTGGAAAACTTTAAAAACAATGTTCCTCAACGTCAAATTGCAAAGGCTTTGCAAATCTCATCATCTACAGTGCATAACATCATCAAAAGATTCAGAGAAACTGGAGAGATCTCTGTGCGTAAGGGACAAGGCCGGAGACCTTTATTGGATGCCCGTGGTCTTCGGGCTCTCAGACGACACTGCATCACTCATCGGCATGATTGTGTCAATGACATTACTAAATGGGCCCAGGAATACTTTCAGAAACCACTGTCGGTAAACACAATCCGCCGTGCCATCAGCAGATGCCAAATAAAGCTCTATCATGCAGAAAGGAAGCCATATGTGAACATGGTCCAGAAGCGCCGTCGTGTCCTGTGGGCCAAGGCTCATTTAAAATGGACTATTTCAAAGTGGAATAGTGTTTTATGGTCAGACGAGTCCAAATTTGACATTCTTGTTGGAAATCACGGACGCCTTGTCCTCCGGGCTAAAGAGGAGGGAGACCTTCCAGCATGTTATCAGCGTTCAGTTCAAAAGCCAGCATCTCTGATGGTATGGGGGTGCATAAGTGCATACGGTATGGGCAGCTTGCATGTTTTGGAAGGCTCTGTGAATGCTGAAAGGTATATAAAGGTTTTAGAGCAACATATGCTTCCCTCCAAACAACGTCTATTTCAGGGAAGGCCTTGTTTATTTCAGCAGGACAATGCAAAACCACATACTGCAGCTATAACAACAGCATGGCTTCGTCGTAGAAGAGTCCGGGTGCTAACCTGGCCTGCCTGCAGTCCAGATCTTTCACCTATAGAGAACATTTGGCGCATCATTAAACGAAAAATACGTCAAAGACGACCACGAACTCTTCAGCAGCTGGAAATCTATATAAGGCAAGAATGGGACCAAATTCCAACAGCAAAACTCCAGCAACTCATAGCCTCAATGCCCAGACGTCTTCAAACTGTTTTGAAAAGAAAAGGAGATGCTACACCATGGTAAACATGCCCCGTCCCAACTATTTTGAGACCGGTAGCAGAAATCAAAATTGAAATGAGCTCATTTTGTGCATAAAATTGTAAACTTTCTCAGTTTAAACATTTGCTATGTTATCTATGTTCTACTGTGAATAAAATATTGGCTCATGTGATTTGAAAGTCTTTTAGTTTTCATTTTATTAAAATTTAAAAAACGTCCCAACTTTTCCGGAATTCGGGTTGTAATAATGGAGTTGGATCCATGCACAGGCTTGCAGTCGTGGGTGTAGAGGAAGTAGAGGAATTGGCTCAACACATAGCCCAGTGCTACGCCGGTGTTAAGTATGATGGTTGTGAAGCAGAGGTGGCCTGACCTAACATTCTGAGGTCTGTTGGTCAGGAAGTCCATAATCCAGTTGCAAAGGGAGGCGCTAATGTCCAGGTCTCCAAGTTTGGTTGTCAGCTTAGAGAATGACAGTGTTAAATTCTGAGCTGAAGTGAAAAAAAATAGCATCCATACATGTGAGTTGTTATTTTCCAGGTTTGTGAATACAGAGTGCAGCATTGTGCATACTGCATCCTCTGTGCTCCTATAGTGAGTGAGACGATCAAGCCGACAAGGTGTCTACCAAGTGACGGGTGGAAGACAGTTCCATCTCGTGATGGCCCAACATTGTTTCAAAGCAGACTGCCAAGTAGAGCCTTCCGCTGGGTCCATTCTTGGTCAGTGTGTGGTGTCAGGACAGATAAGGACCCAAGAGTGGATTAGGCTGAAAAAGGCAGTTTTATTAACAGAAGGATGGCAAAGGCCTATAACGTCCCAAAAACAACAAAAAACTCAGCTCGGGAAAAATAGCTCAGTCTTTAGCTTTCAACTGCACAGCGTACAGGTAATGCGATCAGCCTCCGTAAGCACCAGGAGAGAAGAGGGCAACAAATCCAAAATGGGAGACAGGAGAATAGTCGAGCAGATGGGTGAGAACGGCGGGCAGCAACTGGGTCAAAAACAGGCCAGGTCAAGAACCAGAAAAAACTTTGAGAATGACTGTGTTTAATGCTGAGCTGAAGTAAAAACAAAAAAACAACCATACATATGTGTTGTTATTGTCCAGGTTTGTGAGTACAGAGTGCAGCATTGTGCATACTGCATCCTCTGTGCTCCTATAGTAGTCATTTAGGCACATCGTGGAGGAGTGTTTTGGCAGTGGCACAACAGATGTGGACTTAAAGCATGTTGGCACAATTGCATGGGTGAGGGACAGGTTGAAAATGTCTGTGAAGACCCCTGCAAGCTGCTCAGAGCATGCCCTTACCACACATCCAAGAATGCCGTCCGGGCCATCAGCCTTGTGTGCGTTGCAATGCAGTGCAGTGTACAGTAGACATCTGTGGAAGTGAGTTTGAGGGGTTGGTGGTATGCTGAGAGTGTGATCTTGATCTTGCTGTCACTGCTGAAGCGAGCATAAAAGTCATTTAGCTCGGTAAGGAAGGAGAGAACTGTGACCATTGGAGTAGAATTGCGTTGCTTGTAGTCGCTGATGACCTGGATGCCCTGCCACATGCAATGGGGGTCAGAGTTGGAAAAGTGTTCCTCTACCTTTAGCTTGTAGCAGTACTTGCCTATTTGATGTCCCTCCGCAGGTTAGCCCTGGATTTGCTGTAGGCCTAAGCATCATCTGATCTGAAGGCAGTGCTGTAGGCTTTCAGCAGGAGTTGCGCCTTCTTTGTTCATCCATGGCTTCTGATTAGAGTACGTTGTGATCTGTTTTTCTGTTGTGACACTGTCAATGGTGGTGTTGATGTAATCCAGTACAGAGGAGGTATAATTCAATGTCAACGTCTGTGTGACAGGCAGCCTGAGAAGCAAACATACTTCAGTCCGTGTATTGAAACCTGTCCCGAAGTTGAGAGTTTGCTCCAGCTGGCCACACTTTGATGGTCCTCACTGACGGTTTCACACGGCTGATGAGGGGTAAATATTTAGGTGTGAGAAACAAAGAAAGGTGATCAGACTGTCCCAGGTGTGTGTGGGGGGGGGGGGGGGGGGGTCGTGATGTAAGCTCCATCAATGTTTGTGGAAAAATGATCCAGAGTTTTAAGATGCGACTGCCCTCATGTTTTGCCGCACATAGCAATTGCCAGTAAATTTGCTTTCGCTTTGCAGGACTGTGATATGATGAGTGTACAAAGTAACACATCTGTAGCAATAGTGTGAAAGTGCATAGCACATAACGTTTTCAAATTTATCCACTTTGTAGAGCGTTTTCAAAAACCTCTGTTTTACTTGACTAAAAACGCTGTCTCATTGTGGAAGGAAGGCCAAATCGGAGAGAAAAATATGCATTTTCCAACAAAAACATATTGGTGAGGACAAGGCCTTAAACTACTTCAGTCTGTTTACATTGAATTTATTTAATACACAAGTTTCACAATTTGAGTTGAATGGGCTAGGTGCACAAGATGGCGTCGGTAAGCTTCAGCGACAAGAGTGTGTGCAGACTTACTTCCGGTCTTGCGACGCTCGCATTGACTGTAAGAGAAACTTACATACGAACTTGGCTAGATGTATATAATTAATGATTTTCAAATTTAACAGCGGATAGTGGTATATCAAAAACATGGGGAAACATCCTCCCTACATTTTTGCGTACCTCTGTATGGAAATTCATCAAGATACAACGCGGAGATTGCTTTATTCTTCTGTTGATTATGCGGATCAGTGCCAGGTCCACAGGGATTTCTTCTTTCAAACACAAACCACTCAAATATGCAATACTTTTCATTTTCGAAGAGCTGGCTTTGTTCTGACTGTTATGTAAGATCAATGTTTCTGACTGTCAAACAAGACACACAGAGATTTCTGATAAAGCATGTTTTATTAACTTTATTTGATAACATAATTTATAACTAACTGTACAATTAAACGTAATGTAATTATGGTAGGTTTGCATTAAATAAAAGATCGCTGTTTGCATTCATGTGTGTTTTTATCTATGTTTATTTGTTTTGTGAAAGATCTGCAGCATAAATCATTATCTGTCTATGAGCAGCCATGTATATTGTTATTCTTTTGCATTAATTATAAGATTAAACAGATATTAAAATTAGTCATGTATTTTTTTACTGTGTAAAATAATAAAATATGTTGTGAAAATAACGATGAAACATACTGATGTATGTGTACAATTGAGAAATGGATACTTCGGAAGATAAATCTCAGCCCACGTCTCACGAGGTAAATATTTCATTAAAAAAAATAATGCAAACATTTTCGAGAAATAAGTAATTTGTACATTGACATATTTGGTAAGATAAAAATACATTATGTAGCTGTGTATACACACCATGAGTTCATCTCGTGAACATTAGTGTATTTAATTCATTTACCAGACCCAAACATACACAGTTTCAAATCCACTGGCTCAGTTAACATTTATAGTATAGGAATAATAGCAGTGTATATCTGATTTGCATTTGAAGTGATATTTTAAATCCTGTAAACATATAGAAGGTAATATCTGGACTTCACCGGTTCTCTGCACTGACGTTTAGCACAATCGGAAATAAGTACGCACACACTCGCAAGACCGGAAATCCAAGATGGCGGAGATATGCAACTAGAAATAAATGAGCTTTTACACAACATTCTAATTTGTTGAGATTCACCTGTATATTGTGTACACCATAGACACGATGTCTATGATGTACACTATACAGTCAAAAGTTTTTGAACAGTAAGACTTACAATGTTTTTAAAGAAGTTTGTTCTGCTCAACAAGCCTGTATTTATTTTATCCAGAGTACAACACAAACATAAAAAATAAATAACTGTTTCTGTTTGAATATATAAAAAAATTTAATTTATTCATGATTTCAAAGATGCATTTTCACTATTATTACGCCAGTCTTTAGAGTCACGTGATCCTTCAGAAATATGCTGATTTGCTGTTTAAGAAGCATTTTATTATTATCATCATCATCGTCATCAATATTTAAAACAGAGTACATTTTTATTCAGGATTCTTTAATGAATAGAGAAATCCAAAGAGCAGCATTTATCTGAATTACAAATATTTTATAACATTAAACACTATACCATTCAAAAGCTCAATTTTTGGGAAAGAGATTTTATAAATTAATACTTTTATTTAGCAAGTGTGCTTAAAATTGATGAAAACTGATGATACAGTTAAGATGCTAATGTTACAAAATTTATATTTCCGATAAATACAGTTCTTCTGAACTTTCTATTCATCAAAAAACCCTGAAAATATCTACCCAGCTAGTATAATAATAACAACAACAACAATAATAATAATAGTTTTGGGTTTTTTTTTATGAGCAAATCAAAAATGAATTTTACAATGATTTCTGGAGGATCACGTGACTGGAGTAATAATTAAAAAAAAATAATGCAAAAAAAAATCAGCTTAGAAATCACAGAAATTAATAACATTGTAAACATATTCAATTAGAAGACAAATTTTAAATTGTAAAAACATTTATTTTTATTTATTTATTTATTTTTACTGTTTTTGCTGTACTTTGGATCAAATAAAAAATAATAATAAAAAAATATATATTAACAAAATCTTACTGTTCAAAAGCTTTTTACTGGTAGTGTAGGCCTATATTATTTTTTAATCTTTGAAATATTTAATGAAAGTGTGTATTAATTGAAGTACCTAGCTGATACTGATATATAGGCCTATACCTAGCCTACAGACAATAAGACTGATGATACACGGGGCAACTTTTTGAGCAATTTTGCCGGGTCCATTTTTGAGCAGTGTTGCTTGGGCACTTATCCATAATGATTGGGTAACACATTTCTATCTGTCTCACCTGGTAGCCCGTTGACGGCAACATTTCCCAAAGTTGCCCAGCGTATCATCAACCTAACGGCAGGTTGATTCATATATATATTTATATGGTCTGTCTCTCCAAAAACATCCAGTAGAGGGCAGCAGAGATTAAAAATAATATACACATAACTTTCCACTGTAGGTTATTATACCATTTCCGTTGACATCTTATTCCGATAGCATGTTTCTAAGACAAAGACGAACTAATCTTCCCTAAGAAACAATAAATCGATGATCTTTATTCTTTGTAGCCTACCACTCCAGCAGACTGGCGCGAGCAGCTGGAGAAGGTGCTTGGTGTTGTGACGCCCCACGTGTGTTCTGCACGAGTATAAATAACACACGCGCAAGTAAACAGCCGACAGAATTTCAACCCTTTAGACACCAAAATGCTCATGTTCAGCGGTTTCCTGCATCAGCACTTCGTGGCAGTGAATTTTAATTCGTGGGAGAAATGACATGATGATAGAATGATAAATGTTTGGATGACCTCATCGGAAGCGCTGAAAATGACAATGTCTCCCGTTTTTCCAGTTTCACTTCAGGCAGCTGAAAGCCGCATGCCATAAAGCGACTCTTCGAGGACGAATGCCTTAAATATTTTTGTCATCATTTTTCATTATGGACTGTCTATCACGCAGTGCGTACTGGCCTCTTATTCGCTTTCTGCTGCCGCTAGCCATTACAAATATAGCCATCGACTTCGGAGAACAGGTGAGAAAAGATGCCTTGGAACCCGTGCTCTCTTAGATTTTGACATGCAACCGCTTTCTCACGGCGCGAACACATGTTTGTGTTTGTAAATATACACTTGGGGCTTGTTTAGATGCGCGAATGTCAGGTTGAGTCCAGTGATGTTGGGTTAGTATTAGAAATTAATCTTAGAGTTGTGTAGTGGTGAGCTACTGTAAATATTTTAGGTTCACATCCTACTAGCGTTGATCCGCTGTTCCCTAAAGCAAGGAAATGGTAGATGTTAAAAGTTGACCTGTGTTGGTTACTTGTTTTGTGGTTTGGTGTTTTTGTATGTTACCTTCTACATTTGTATTATTTTTTATTTATTTATTTATTTGATTTGTCCTTAATAATTTAGCTGAAAAGATTACAATATTTTAACGGCAAGTTACATTGTGACAATCTATTGCTAATTCCCAGAATGCATTGGGCGTCTATTGGTATTTTTCCTGCCTGACACTATAAGTGGAAATGTTCAATAGTTGATTGTTTTTACAGATTCAGATTATAAGGTGTCATTAGGTGACCGTGTTTTCACCAAGTACATCATGTTCCTGGATCAATAATATATTTCTTATAGTTTGCATTTATATTTACCTTAATTGCTCAACGACTTCCAAACGATTAGCTCAATGATACATTTTTCAAAACCCTCCTTTGCGTGAAGCTAATCTGCTGTGATTGGTCCAATTGTTCTAATTGCCATTTCATCATGCCTGTAATGCCTGATAAAGCAAGATTTGTGAGCACAGCACTGCTTTGTGTACAGTGTTACCCCGGAAACTGCTATTTTTTTTGCTCAAAAAGCGGCACCTAGCGGCAAATAATGAATTTGCATTTTCATTCAGACCAATGTGAAAAGACCAACAAGTGGGCGGACAACATGCTAATGTTTCATGTTAACATTATTAACATGAAACAGCTTGGGATTTGTTTGAAAAACGACTCGTTTTAATGATTCAGAGTCGACTCTTTCTTTTGAGAGACAATAACTTTATACACAGTGCACTTTTAGATGTAAAACTTTGCAGGATGTTTTAATTCACTCAGAGCTGTATTACACACTGTGCGAAATTAAATTTTCAAAAATCCATAATAGGGGCACTTTAAGAAACCTAACTAGAGAAATATGCACTTCTTTAAAGGTGTGTAGCTGGCCCTGGCCTCCTCTCAGTGTAAATTGCCTTGAAGTGTCAGCCAAATTCGGAGAACTTGCTGTCTAGATGCCTTTTGTCAGGCTATCTCTGGTGTCTACTGCATGGATAAGCAATTGCTTTAAATTATTGATTGAATTTCCCAAAATGCAATGGGTTTAAAGTCATTTCTCGAGGATTTCATCTCTGTGTGTATGAGTAATCCACTTGCATAACATGCTGCCAAGACTGACACTCTTTCTAAATTAGTCTAATAAGTCTAAATTAAGGGTTGTGAACTAGTTACTGAGTCAGAGGAAACTTCCAAGCACATCTGCTTAGAATAAAAAACAGTTACAGTAGATTTCCTAAGTGAAATATGGGGTCAAGACCTACTTTTATCTTTAAGAATAGTTTTTTTTCATGCATTAATTAAAAAAAACAAAAAAAAAACAGATTGCAACAAAAACACAATGCACATAAATTGTACATGCATAGATGTACATACAGTACATACATTATGTGTAATCTTTATACTTTTCAAACCACAGTTAACCATGCGATAACATCTTTTTTTGAACCTGTTGTCAGTTCCATAAATGGCACAAACTGTCCTTGTACACTGTCACTACGGTTAAACCAACAGGGAAATATGTGAAAAGGCATGTTAGGAGCTCTGTTATGTCTTTGTTGTTTGAATATGTATGCCACAACTAGATGCTTTTACACTCGTCATAAAAGAATTCACAGCGGGCCATATTTAATTGAAAGTTTCACTGTGAAGATAATCTCTGAAATTTGTAAGGAATCGGATTGCGGGTTTTCCGTATTAGAGAGTGTTTTTATGCTATCAGGAGGACATACCTCAGATATGCACTGAATGGTTAGTAATCAAAGGATGGTTCATCAAGTTCATTTGGGTACAAAACTCAGCCAAGTTGGGTTTGATAAATACATTAGTTTCAGGCAATGTTTTATATTTGCTCTTTTAGTCTGTGGTACACATTGAAGTTTAACATGTGTCTAGGTTTATGTAAATTAGTGTTAGGAAAGTGACAGTCTTACTAAGTTACCGGTGTGTGTGTGTTTGAACTTATGTAACTGACATGTGAGTGTATTTCTAGCAGCACTCATTGTCTCTTTGTTTCTCTTGTTCTTGCTCTGCTATAAAACAAAGACTATAGAATACCCAAGACATGTCACTCGTTTAGTTTTGAATGGGGAAAAATGCAACACTCAATATGGCCGATCTATCAAACAAAGCCGCAATGATATTAGTCAGCACCTAAAAATAGGCTACCGTTTGAAGTTAGCTGGACCATTTTCAGGCACGGCGTAATATCATTACACCTGCTGCACCCATGGTATGGCAGCAAAATTCCTTGATTATTACGCCGGAATGAGAGTATAGTTCCTAGCCATATCGGCCTAGAAAATCGCAACTTTTCATTTTCCGTTGGTCTTAGTACACAATGTAACTACATAAGAGTCACGTTTTAAATGGGAAATTTTAATTGGTCATTTTTGAGCGAGATGATAACGGTCTAATCCGATTCAATGATCTATGGTATGCTACAGCTAAAGTGCTACCACCAGACCCAGAGATCAGCTGAATGGATTCGAAAACGGTGAAACTCAACTGTTTAACTCTAGGGGAGTTGGAAAATGAGCCTATTTGAAAAAATAGTGGAGTGTTCCTTTAAATGGACTTTGGCTATAGGCAGCCACACACTGGAAAGAAAGTTCAGTATAGTTTTCAGTATAGTCCATACAAGTTAGGGCTACACAATTAATAGAATTTCTAAATGCAATTACTATTATATATTATGCCACATTTATGTAATCTTATATAATAATATGTAATCGCACAAAGCGGCAATTAATTGTTCAAAAGTCCAATTATGCTATTCTGCACACTTAAGGTATACAGTACAGACCAAAAGTTTGGAAACATTACTATTTGTAATGTTTTTAAAAGAAGTTTCTTCTGCTCATCAAGCCTGCATTTATTTGATCAAAAATACAGTTTTGTTATTAAATTTATTATACTTTAAATTATCATTTATTTCTGTGATGCAAAACTGAATTTTTAGGATCATTATCACATGATCCTTTAGAAATCATTCTAATATGATGATTCATTATCAAAGTTGGAAACAGTTCTGCTGCTTAATATTTTTTCAGAACATGTGATACTTTTTTAGGATACTTTGATGAATAAAAAGTAAAAAAAAAAAAAGCTATGTTTTTAAAATATAAATATTTTGTAATAACAATATACACTACTGGTCAGTAATTTGGGGTCAGTAATTTTTTTTTTTTTTAAATAAAATCAATACTTTTATTCAGCAATGATGTGTTAAATTGATAAAAAGTGATAGTAAAGAAAATATATTATTAGAATATATATTATTAGAATTTTTTATTTTATTTTGAATAAATGCAGTTCTATTTAACCTGTTATTCATCAAATATATTAGACAGCAGAACTGTTTCCAGCACTCATAATAAATCAGAATATTAGAATAATCTCTAAATGATCATGTGATAGACTGGATGTTACATGTGACACTGAAGGCTGGAGTAATGATGCTGAAAATTCAGCTTTTCATCACAGGAATATTTTTTTTTTAAGTATATTCAAATAGAAAACTATTATTTTAAGTTGTAATAATATTTCACAATATTACTGTTTTTTCTGTATTTTTGATCAAATAAATGCAGGCCTGATGAGCAGAAGAAACTTCTTTCAAAACCATTAAAAATAGTAATGTTTCCAAACTTTTGGTCTGTACTGTATATATATTTTTATTTCTATATGTTATCTTAAGGGTTTTAGTACAAAATTATAATACCATTCATATTTGTACTTTTTGTACTAATGAGTGTTTTCAGCTTGTTTATTTTCATAAATTAATATAGCATACAGTTGCATCAAACAATGGTGTAAACATCATTCAATGTAAATTGTGATAATCATGATTAATAATCGAAACTACAATTCCAAATGAATAATCAACAATTATGATATTTATCATCATGCAGCCGTAATATACGTTTTTATACAGTGCTCTGAATAATTTAGGAACCATTTAAGTCACACATTGGATCTTGGTAAACAAAGTTTGTCTTACTTATATACATTGTCTAATTTGTTGAAAAATAAATTATGTGGTAAAGTAAAAAAATTACAGGCTGATCCAGTTTGCATCTTTTTCATCATAACTCGTAATGTAAGTCAGTAGTGTTTATGGTCCCCATGTGTCTGTAGGCACTTCTGAGAATGTCTGGGCATGCTCCTGATGACATGGATTGTTTACAGCGGGAACTCCTGCCAGAAATGGATCAGGGCATCACTAAGCTCCTGGACAATCTGTGGTGCTAATTAGCAGATTTGGATGTTCTAATACACAATATGCCAGAGGTTCTCAAGTGGATTCGGGTCTGGGGAATGAGTAAATATTAATAAATCTTTATTTTTAAAGGAAAGATCACATTTGTTTTCTTTTTAATTTTAACAGTAAACCTCTGTTGTGCAGCCCTTTGTTTGCCAAAAAATAAAAGGGTTTTTCATTTGATTAGGATAAATTAAATTTTTTTATGCTTTCGTCTGATTACCAGAAAAATTAAGAACAATTTGTATGCCCCTATTATTGTTTAAAAAAGGACCCTATAGAAAAAAAAGAAAAAAAACAAGTGCTACTCTACACTGCTGAAAACTCATGTTTGAATCATCAGTGGCAAATCCTTTAAATATGAAAATGTACTTACAGACTGTGAGTCAGAAGTGCCAGACTGTTCTTGCAAAGCTGGAACTGCCCCGCTATAGAAACAGACACCGGCATTGTAGGCTACTCTCACAGGAAACAGTCCTTGTCCGCTGTAAATTTCGCTGCACACATCTGAATATTTGGGTTGAAAAGTTCCGCCACAGTGTTTTAAATACAACTTAACCATTGATTATAGTTTTGCTTTTACAAAGAAACGCACCGCGTCTTCACGACATGCGCCAGTAGCAAGAGCAAGAATAAATGTTTGGCCCTTCTTTGCGTGAACATTTGGGTTATGTAATGCAAACCTTTCCACACAGTGAAATAGACATGTAGGGCATATTAGAATGTGCAATTGTTTTGGTAGGAGTGGTTTTATTCTTTTATAAAGAATATGTCTTTGGATTTGAGTCTTTAGTCTTTGCAAATGTACAGATCTACTTTATGCACCAAGAGCTTGTAACACTCCAAAGAGAATTTAAAGGAAATTTAAATTGCATCATATGACCCCTTTAAAGAGTGTAAAAAATGCATTATTTGTTTTGTATTTTGTGATAAAATTGAATTTAAAGGCTGAGACTTTGTGCTTTATTAAAAGTAATTTTAAAAGTACAAAACCTATTGTGATTATTGGGTTGCTGATATTCTGCTACTAATAATAAATGGACATTGAACAAGAAGTATTATTTCCAAACATTTATACTGTCAGTAAAACAGCCTGTGACGTGAATAGTCACGTAACGTCATTTACCTCAGAAAGACAACAATAAGGTAACGTAAGTCAGCAATTGTCTATGGCCACCACCTGCAAAACCATTTCTTTTTTGTTGTCTTTCTGTTTTGCGTCTGTCGTCAGTTTCATTTGCACGAAAGAAGATAAAACTGATTCACAATTACTTTTGCTTCCTATCCCTTTTTAGTTGTCTGGTGTTATACTGTGATCATTAGGTGTTTCCTTAAAAAAAATTTAAGGACAGCAATGAAACATGCCCTTTCTTTTCTTATGTCTGCTTCAGGCTCTAAACAGGGGCATAGCTTCCGTGAAAGAGGACAGGGTTGAGATGTTGGCCAGCTATGGTCTGGCATACTCGCTTATGAAGTTCTTTACTGGACCCATGAGCGACTTCAAAAATGTGGGACTCGTGTTTGTCAACAGTAAGAAGGAGAGATCCAAGGCAGTCCTCTGTATAGTTGTGGCTGGGGTCGTTGCCACCATCCTCCACATCCTAATAGGTGTGTCAGTCTTCTGAATACAATTTCTAATTTCCACTGAGTTCTTCAATGGAAATCCTTTATTAAAAACTGTCACATTTCTTCAGCTTATACAGATCTGGGCTACTACATCATAAATAAGCTCCACCATGTTGATGAATCAGTAGGAAGCAAAACAAGAAAGGCATTCCTGTACCTCGCAGTATTTCCATTATTAGATGCAATGGTGAGTATGGACCTCATAATATAACTTTTTAACAGGAGATTCAAGATATTGAATATACAATATTAGAATATTGGAAACGTTTTTGTTGCATACTTTGCTTATGTACAATTTTACTTTACATACTTTAAGGAGTATGGGCTATGTAAAAGCAAGAGTCAAACAAGATGTGTAAAAATTGCAGTTAATAGGCTATTACTTTTGTTATTACAAATTCAAATGAAGGATCACATTGAGTGCATTGCATTGTGGTATTTAGACTTTTGATCACTATATTTTGTATATTGCAGTGCTGTTGGCAATTATAGTTGCCATGTGGTATTCCATGCATACAAACAATTCACCTACTGTGCACAGTATGCATACTGCAGAAATAGTCAAAGTAGAATGGTACATATTTTTTTCATTTGTACTGATTTAATTTCCTTCCAAAGGCGTGGATTCATGCTGGCATCCTCCTCAAGCACAAGTACAGCCTGCTAGTGGGATCTGCCTCTATCTCTGATGTTGTTGTACAGGTAACCCTCTATAAACTGTTGTATGCCAACTTCCTGTCATCTCCCCTTGTGCCACAATTATAAAAAAAGTGTTGCATTTGCAAAAAAATGCATGTTGCATGCATGTTTCAGAGTAGGTTTAGATTTGACAAAACCAAACAAATCCAGCCTGGATTAGATCAGGTTCAGCAGGCTCACAGCATTTGATATAAATATTCTTTGTCATCTCCGTATTTGATCCAGAGTTTATGAGCTCACTTTTCTGCTGAAGATTAAGAGATGTTGTTATAAAAAATATAATAAATTAAATTGCATTTACAATGCAGAAATAAACACTGCTCCTGCAGCAATGACATTATTGGAGTATACAAATGAATCAACTGAATTTAATAATTTGTATAGTTTCACAAAGTGCTCAGAAGAAATAACATAAGTTTAGGCTTAGTCATTTTAAAAGCTTTTATTTATTCAAACTATTTATATGTATATAGTTAATTATAAGTTAATATAAATAATTATTATTCATGAAATATAAATACAATAATTAAAGAAACAAATAAACAAAAGATGGGCGGTTTTGTCTCTGAAGTTTCTTCACTGTAAACTGCTTTAATGTGGAGCAAAAGATACAGGGAGTGTATAATACATCAGATATGTCACTTTGGTCACAGCTGATTGGTCCACTTTGGGTTTGCCCAGAATAAAACCTGCTCTGGAGCAGGTTATGCTGCAGTGTAAGTTACCGAAGCGATGAAACCTGCTCAAGACCAACCCACCTTCTTGAGCCTGAAAACTCTGAGTTTGCTCAAACTAAACACGAAATTATCTGGGTAAAAAATTAAACTGGCTTCATGCAACAGGCCTCAATTTTGAAATTATTAGATCTCGTAAAAACTCTAATACTGTGTAAAATATTGCTTTTTTATTTTCTATTTGAATATATTTGAAAATGTAATTTATTCCTGTGATGGCAAAGCAAAAGTTTTAGCATCCGTTAATTTATTTATGATTCTTATTTAAAAAAAATAATATTTTGAAAAAAGTTTGTGCTGCTTACATTTTTTTGTGTGTGTGTAAACTGATAAATTTTTCAGGATTATTTGATGAATAGAATATTCTAAAGAACAGCATTTATTTAAAATATAATTCTTTTGTGAGAATAGGAATGTCTTTTGTCATTTCAGATTTTTTGATTCAAAATTTAATGTAATCTTGCTAAATAAAAGTATTAATTTTTAAGCCAAAAAGCACTGTCTGAACTTCTGAATGGAAGTATAAGTAAAAATGAAAATACATCATAAATTCTTAAAAAATAAGTTATTATAAAATTAAAAATAGACATACATCATCTCAATAAGCACACCAAGGCTGTAAAACACATGACATTGACATTTTTTTATTAATACATTTTTGTATTTAAAATATTATTTAATTTACATGATCTAATTAAACTAATATTAAATAGTTTAACATCTATACAATTTTTTGCACATCATGTATATGCAAATTCCTGTTTTGTTTTAGATGTGCTACCTAAGGGCTATTTTGAGCACTCATTTTGCATTGCAGATTTGCATAGCATGTAGCAGCAACAGTGTATCTCTTTTCTTTTAACTATTGAATGCATAAATATTTTGGCAGTTTTGTCATGTGTTTAAACATGTACTTAAACCTGCCCAATATTTAATTGATTCTTGACTCTTCTGTATGCCTGCAGATTATATTTGTGGCGATTCTTCTCCAGAGTAACCTGGAATGTTTAGAGCCTCTTCTCATTCCAATTCTCTCTCTGTACATGGGAGCTCTGGTGCGGTTCACTATCGTAGGACTGGGCTACTACTGTAACGTCCATGACAATATTCCGGAGTCAAGCAGCATCGAACAGGGGGTATGATTATCAACAAGAGCTTCACAGAATATTCATAATGTGGCATCCTATACTCAAAGGACTTTTGTACACTTCCAGGGCGACACCACTGTAAGGAAGATGCTAAGTTTCTGGTGGCCACTTGCCCTTATTTTGGCCACTCAGCGCATCAGCAGGCCCATTGTCAATCTGTTTGTCTCTCGGGACCTCAATAGCAGCGCTGCATCAACTGAAGTGAGTACTGTTGGGTTCTACAATGTATTAGAGTATACAGTAACACACACCAGCATGTTCTAACTGAATTGTGTGTGTTTGCTAGGCAGTAGCAGTACTCACAGCAACATATCCGGTTGGTCACATGCCCTATGGCTGGTTAACAGAACTACGTGCCATCTATCCAGCATTCGATAAGGTAGGTGATGGTTTTGACTGTGAATGTCACAATGTTTTTTTACAGGCAAAAAAAATAATAACATTTTTTTTTTTATTGTGATAGGATAGTTTAGAGTTGACATGAAGCGAATTGGGGGCAGGGTCAGGAAAGGTCCTCTTGCTGGGAATCGAACTCAGGACACTCACAGCGCAACAACGCTATATGTCAGCACGCTGCCCACAAGGCTATCAACACTGACAAACTAATATAAAAATGTAGTTCCTGTCCAACTTTTTACTGTATATTATTATCTTTTGTTATTTGGTGAGAGAATTATGTAAGACCTCAGTAACTTTCATTTGCTTGGTTTGTCCTAAGGCTTTGGAATGTTTTTTAGTCAACACCCAATGACTAGTTTTCACAATCAAATGTCTCGTCCTGTAGACCTGTAATTATGTACCATTCAAAGACCTACAAGAGTCAGATTAACATGTGCATGATTCAACATGTTTAGGTTTTGCCTCTTTTTGATTAGAGACCCGACCAGTATCAGAATTCTGTGTGGTATAAGAGGCGTTATTTTATGGTTGTGTTGGTGAGATTGAGTGAAAGATTTAGGTTGGGGAAAACTTGTTTTGTAACTTCTAAATTATGTTTTTCCTGCACTAGCACTCAGTGTTCATCTTGTAGACAAGAAAGAAAACAACATGCTTTATTCTTGATGCACATAGTTGTATAGTGGGTGTGAAAACATCTTTCTTGTTTTAGATGGATGGTGCAAATGAGCATGTTTTATGTATGGATTGTCTTTTCAAAAAAAGTTTTTCCACAGAAGCGTAATGGCTTAGCTTTTTTATTTTAACCTGTATCATTTGGAGGATAAATAAATAATAGTATTTGTACTTCTTTTGTTTTAACAGAATAACCCTACTAATAAGTTAGCCAGTGGTCTGACAGTCACCAAATCACATATCAAGAGGTTCACCCTTTGCTGTTTTCTCCTCTCCTTAACGGTAAGGTTTATTAATCTATATGCAAGGTGAGCATTATAAATGATTTCAAAGAGTTTCAAAAAGTGTAAAGTGTCAGAAATTCTGCATATATAATTACTGAAGTGTGCAGTATCATGGAATAGTTTTCACTGCTTAAATCTAAGGTCATCTACTGTAAAAAAAAAAATAAAATAAAATAAAAATGAAAAAGATTAGCCTGATTTACATGCATGTACCCAGATGATATTTTCATAATGTTTTTAGTTTCATTTGGTATGTCAAGGCTGAGTCTGTTTAGATCAGCTGCTCAAGTTCCAACATAAAACAGATCTTTTTTTCTGCACATGAAAACGGTATGCATTTTTCACATGCCATACAATCAGTAAACACTGTTTTCCATTCCCACGTTGGTCATAAACCCATTTCTTTCTATTTACTTGTCCTGCTCTGACCTCAAGGCCTGCAGATGAAAAAAAACTAAAAACAACAAGAACAACAGGTTAAAGTGAGTCACAATTTTTATAATGCAGTTCCAGCTGGTTTGTGTCTCAAAACACCGCAAGGGTTGTTGGAAAGCAGAAGTTAGACATATGGTGAAGGTTTTACTTTATCACAGAAAAAAAGTATCCATGTTGTAAACAGTCAAAACAATTATCAGAAAACAAACTATAGAGCTTGCTTTAATTGGTTACAGTTTTTGCTGTTTGTTTTTGATTTCCATGACATGACTTGTAGGTGTGTGTTTTGTAATTACGGATTAGAGGATTTAATAAAATTTAAATGAAGAAAAACATGTGGGTAGATCTTGCACACCCACTTTTCTAAATGGAGATGTAACATCTGTGCCAGTGGAGATGTCTCAAAACAGCCTGAAGATATATGGCGCATTTCCTGTTTTTTGTTTTACAATGGCAGTGGAGAAAACAACAGATAGAGAATCCACATAACGATCAAAAGTAATTGCATGAAGTTTTTATTTATTAATTTTTTTTTTGTTTTGTTTTGTGGAAGTTGTAGGAAAATACAAAAATGACGCTGCTTCAATTGCACAGGTCTACAAGAATTCCTAGATTATCTTCAAATTGATATTGAAATTTAAACTTTTGTTTTTAAGTCTCTGCATAATCAAGCCCCATCATATTTCTTTAAGGCAATCTCTATTTTAAAACCAAACGGGTCCCTAAGATCCAGTAATCTTGGTCTCCTCTCTGTTCCTAGATCGAGGTTCATTGCAGAGGTGATCGAGCCTTTGCTGTTGCTGGTCCTAGTCTATGGAACAAATTACTAGCTTCTATTAGAGCTGCACCCTCTTCACCAGTATTTAAGTACCTGCTTCAAAAACATCTTTTGTCAATAGCTTTTATCTAGCCATGTCACTTGTATTGTTATATTGTGTTTTTTGGTTTCTTATGTTTTATTTTAGTTGTATTGTACAGCACTTTGGATAAACCGGTAGTTGTGTTGAAGAAAGGAAGGAAGGAAGCAAGGAAGAAATAAAGGAAGGAAGGAAGGAAGTAAAGGAAGGAAGGAAGGAAGGAAGCAAGAAATTAAAACCGCAAACTCATAATGTTGGTAGTTTGTTTTTATTGACCGTGCAAAAACATCCACCCACACATCCATTGTCAGTGTCTGTTCATTTGAATTCCAGTGTAAAAGTGTTCGTGACTAGAACTGTGTTATGAGTGATCACTGAAAGTCAAAGTCAAGCGCACATTATTTGACTTAAGCCCATTGCCTTTAACTTGGTCAGATGTGGAGGATCTTTCACTGTAAACAGGCATGCCAGGCCTTTGTCAGGCTCTATTGTGTCAGAATAGAGGAATGCCCGTAGGCAGGGCGTCAAGCATCTAAGATAAAGGGCCCTATTTTAACGATCTAAGCACATGGTCTAAAGCGCATGGCACAGGTGCACTCAGGGAGTGTCGGAAACCACTTTTGCTAGTTGAACGATGGGAAAATGGTTGGTGCACCCAGATGCATTATCTAAACGGGTTGTCCCTATTTTCTTAATGAGTAATGGGTGTTATTTGGGCGTAACGTGCAATAAACCAATCAGAGTCTCATCTCCCATTCCCTTTAAAAGCCAGTTGTGCTTGTGCCATAGCAGGTTTGCTATTTACATGGCGGAATGTAATTTTTTATTTGTAAAAGATTTTGTGAGCTGCTGCGCTTTCCTGTGTGTGTAATAAGCAAAGTGTACGTGCGTTATGCACCTGCCATATAGGTGCATATTACTAACGGGTTTTTTAAATAACAAAGAAAAAATATTGCACCAGACTTAAGTCCAGATTTGAGTTGGTCTACGGTACAGCCTATTTTTAGTTCCTCAAAATAACAACGCGCCAATAATGTGCATAAACACATCTCTTTTTTTTAAATCCGCACACCCATGGGAACAAATGCATTTGCTATTTAAACAACGGAGTGCAGGACGGGAAAATGAGAAATGTGTCGGGCTAAAACTAGCAAAATTACACTTGTGCGGTGCCTTGCGCCACATTGTACAGGGTGTATGATAGGGCCCTAAGAGTAATGAATGAATTAAACAAAATGTACACTAAGATTGCAAATAAATGCACAGACACTATTTAACTGAACAGAGATGACATCACTGAATTCAATGATGAACTGCCTTTAACTATCATTTTGCATTATTAACACACTGTTTTCCTAATGAATGTTGTTCAGTTGCTTTGACGCAATGTATTTTGTTTAAAAATAAATAAAGGTGACTTGACTTGACTTGACTAAGACATAGTGATTCTTTCAGTAGTGGCACTACAATAAGGTTCACTTTGTTAACATTAAGTATACATTATTGTTCCAGAGTTGGAGGTTAATGTGTTTTTTGGATGCAAAATGGAAATGGATAAGAAATTACAGTATTGACACTTAGGGACCATATCAGGTGAAGTGACATACAGCCAAGTATGGTGACCCATACTCAGAATTCATGCTCTGCATTTAACCCATCCACAGTGCACACACACAGCAGTGAACACACACATGGAGCAGTGGACAGCCATTTGGCTAGGGAGCAGTTGGGGGTTCAGTCGTGGTATTGCCAGCCTAAGACACAAACCCACAACCTTATTATTAGAGTCAAACTCTCTAACCGCTAGGCCATGAATTCCCCACATCAGCATTATCAGCATATTAAAATAATTTCTGAAGCATCACATAACTTAAAACTGGAGTATTGGAAGCTGGATTAATTCAGCTTTGCCATGAAATTTTTTATTTTTATTTTTATTTTAATTTTTACATTTATTTTTAAAATTAACATTTTTGTTTTTAAATCTCTGTATAATCAACAACGAAAAACTTTTCAGTGGCAGTGTGTACTTGCATATTTGGGGAAGATTTTTGTCCCAAAATTGAAAAATTAAGTAATTTGTGCTCATACCTGTGTCTGTGCTTTACAGATGTGTTTCATTGTATTCTGGACACCTCATGTTTCTGAACGCATTCTGGTAGATGTCATTGGGGTGGATTTGGCCTTCGCACAGCTCTGCATCATTCCTCTGCGAGTCTTTTCCTTCTTCCCTGTGCCTGGTACCTTAAAGTCTTTTCTTTAACCTTTTATTTGACTTTGTACTGCATATGACTTTACATGATTTACAGTGCATTTTATCTATGTGAACTTCTGTCTGTGTTTTTCTATCAGTTACGGTTCGAGCTCATCTGACAGGATGGTTAATGACGTTAAAGAGAACTTGTGTGCTGGCACCTAGTTCAGTTCTGCGCATTGCTGTGCTCATCACCAGCCTTCTGGTGCTGCCTTACATGGGGTTAGTATACAGAAGGAATATACAAATATGCTAAATGCATCTCATTGAAATATCTTCTTAATGTGCTTCTCTGCTCACTATGTGATTTGTGAAGTAATTAGCTCTCATGTTGCCTCTGAATTTTTAGCGAGTCTAAAAATAAACCATTTCAAATTCCTGTCTGAACTTTGTGAATTAAATAGGATTGTGCTCCTCTGTTAATGCAGACTGATTTAGCAACTTTTACAATAAGTTCAGAAAAATTGTTATTTAAAGGCTTTTTTGGGTTTGTCTTTGTGCAGAGTGCATGGTGCCACATTGGGAGTGGGGTCTTTATTAGCAGGATTCATGGGAGAGTCCACCATGGTTGCAGTGGGTGCCTGTTACGTATACCGAAAACAGGTAAGAAGCAATCACACTGCAAAAAATGGTTTTCTATCTTAGATTTTTGTCTTGTTTCCAGCCAAAACATCTAAAAATCTCAAGCAAAATAATCTTATTTCAAACAGAAAACAAGATTATTTTGCTTACCCCATTGGCAGATTATTTTGCTTGTTTCAAGCAAAAACTCACTTAGATTCGACTTTTTTGAAAACAAGACAATAATTTTACTTGTCTAGAAAATCCTTCTTGGTTTAAGAATTTTTTGACTGAAAACAAGACAAAAAGTCTAAGCTAGAAAAGCATTTTTTGCAGTGCAGACCGCAAAAGTCAGTGTTTCTGCAGAAATATTACATCTTGTGTCCTATCTACCTTACTTTGCAATGTGAATAAATCGATTATTAGGCTCTATAGATATACAGATAAGTGCAGAAAACATAATGCTGTTAGCTGTTTATGTGTTTATGATTAAATTAAAGTAATATGATAACAAATCAGTTTGCAACAACAAACAGCATAATGGACCGTACAGATAAAATATCTGGAAGCAGATGGCACCGGACACCTTACACATTTCAGATAAAAAATTAATTATTTTCCACATAATGTACATTACTGTTGCTCCTCTTTGCCCCGCCTTCCTGAAATGCATAGATTTTTACAAAGCTCATCGTTCTGAAAAGCGAGGTGTGTTCTAATTAGCAAGCTATCCAGTGCGTTATGATTGGCCAAATACCTCAAGCGTGTGACCTCACCATACTGTGTTGCTGTGTACAAGACAAAAACAATGAAGCCCATTATTAACAAGGCATTTGTTGCATCAAGTGGGGAAATAATTACTGATTATAATGATTTATACTGTCTTTTTGTGCGTTGCGTTGTGTATCGCGCTGCGTAAGCATAAAACCATTTATGTTTTTGTGATCCGACAAACAACAAGCGCTACTCTACACTGCTTAAAACTCACGTTTGAATCATCAGTGGCAAATCCTTTACATAAAAAAAAATTACTTACAGACTGTGAGTCAGAAGTGCCGGACGTATCCTCCATAAAATGTGTTGCACACATCTGAATATTTGTGTTGAACTGTTCTAGAACAGTGTTGTAAATACAACTTAACCACTTATTTCTAGTTGTGTCCTCTTTTGGAAGGCCGAACAAAGTAGTTTCGCTTTCACAACTAAACATACAGCGACTCCACAACATGGCATTGACAGCAACACAGTGAATAAAAGTTATGCCTTTTTTCTTTGCGTGAAAGTGTGACGTGGGGGTGTGTTAGAACGAGCCATTTTAAGAGGGCGTGGTTGACTCTTAACTTTTATAAAGAATATCTCTTTGGATTTGAGACTTAAATCTTTGCAACTATACAGATCTTCTTTATGCACCAAGAGCTTGTAGCACTCCAAAGAGAAAGGACGTTTAAATTGCATTATATGACCCATTTAACTAAGAGTTTTCAATCAAATTAACTCCTAATTTGCTGCTAATTCATAGTAAGGTAGTTGTAGTAATTACAGGTACTGTAGGATCATACAAAATGGTATTGTTATTTTTTTATTTAGTACTGACCTGAATAAGATATTTCAAAACATTTACAGGTGCATCTCAATAAATTAGAATGTTGTGGAAAAGTTTATTTCAGTAATTCAACTCAAATTGTGAAACTTGTGTATTAAATAAATTCATTGCAATAAACTGAAGTAGTTTAAGTTTTTGGTTCTTTTAATTGTGATGATTTCGGCTCACATTTAACAAAAACTCACCAATTCACTATCTCAACAAATTAGAATATGCTGAAATGTCAATCAACTAATCAACTCAAAACACCAACAAAGGTTTCCTGAGCCTTATAAAAGGTCTCTCAGTTTGGTTCACTATGTTACACAATCATGGGGAAGACTGCTGGTCTGACAGTTCTGCATAAGACAATCATTGACACCCTTCACAAGGTGGGTAAGCCACAAACATTCATTGCCAAAGAATCTGGCTGTTCACAGAGTGCTGTATCCAAGCATGTTAACAGAAAGTTGGGTGGAAGGAAAAGTATGGAAGAAAAAGATGCACAACCACCTGAGAGAACCGCAGCCTTATGAGGATTGTCATGCAAAATTGATTCAAGAATTTGAGTGAACTTCAGGAATGGACTGAGGCTGGGGTCAAGGCATCAAGACCCACCACACACAGACATGTCAAGGAATTTGCTGAACCACAGACAACGTCAGATGAATCTTATCCTGGGCTAAGGAGAAGAAGAACTGGACTGTTGCCCAGTGGTCCAAAGTCCTCTTTTCAGATGAGAGCAAGTTTTGTATTTCTTTTGGAAACCAAGGTCCTAGAGTCTGGAGGAAGGGTGGAGAAGCTCATTGCCCAAGTTGCTTGAAGTCCAGTGTTAAGTTTCCACAGTCTGTAATGATTTGGGGTGCAATGTCATCTGCTGGTGTTGGTACATTGTGTTTTTTGAAAACCAAAGTCACTGCACCCGTTTACCAAGAAATTTTGGAGCACTTCATGCTTCCTTCTGCTGATCAGCTTTTTGAAGATGCTGATTTCATTTTCCAGCAGGTTTTGGCACCTTCTCACACTGCCAAAAGCACCAAAATTTGGTTAAATGTCCATGGTGTTGGTGTGCTTGACTGGCCAGCAAACTCACCAGACCTGAACCTGAACCAAGAACAGACCAAAAAATACAGATGAGCTGAATGCCACTGTCAAAGAAACCTGGGCTTCCATACCACCTAATTAAAGAAAATGTAAAAGTAAAAGGAGCCCGTACCAGCTATTTAGTACATGTATAGTAAATGAACATACTTTCCAGAAGGCCAATTCACTAAAAAAGTTTTTATTTCTTTTCTTTTTTTTTCTTTTTTTATTGATCTTCTGAAGTATTCTAATTTGTTGAGATAGTGAATTGGTGGGTTTTTGTTAAATGTGAGCCAAAATCATCACTATTAAAAGAACCAAAGTCTGTGTGCACTAAATTTATTTAATAAACAAGTTTCACAATTTGAGTTGAATTAGTGAAATAAATTAACTTTCCCACGACATTCTGATTTATTGAGATGCACCTGTACATATAGTCCACATGAGAAAATAATAATACCTAATTCAAAAATATGCTTGATTCTTAATAATGTTGTTACCTGAATGATCCACAGCATTATTTAATTATCTGTTTGTGATAGTTGTTCATGCTCCTCTATGCCCTGTCTTTCTGAAATGCATGGATTTTTACAAAACTCATTGTTTTGAAAAGCAATGAGTTTTGAAGTACGCTGATTGGCCAGCTATCCTGTGCATTGTGACTAGCCAAATTCAAGTGTGTGACGGAAATGTTACGCCCCTTACCATATCGTGATGCAGGCACATGTACAAACATTTTGATGGTCAGGGGCTCAAGTGGAAAAAAGGGCACTTCTTATTTTAATTTAAATTATTACTCAACAAAGCTACAACGACAATTAATTATATTTTGCTGAGTGTGTTATTGTGCTGATATCTTGAGGACTACTGTGGACGGCTGAATTAAGTTTATTTTCTTCATATTCTGTGTGGTGATCAGTTCACAGCAGTGATAGAAATTAATATTTTCCAATAATTTTAAATAGATTTTAACCTTTTGACCATTGTCAATTAGAATAATAAGTCATCTGGGGCCCGTTCTTCATACGTCGCTTATTACATCCGAGATCAAATGACACATCCAAGATGATATCATTGTGCTAATCATGATCCGGCTAATTGGGTTCTTCGAACACACCTGTTGTGTATGATTAGTATCGCTGGATTGAGTTATCTGAGATAATTGCGCGTTCATGTGTTGGCTTAAAAGGGGATATGTATCGATACTCGAAACCATGATCAGCAGTGCAGCGATTGGCTGGTGGCAAGACGGCAATGTAATGACGTCATATAGTTTAAAACGACACCTGACGAAAAACTTGACAAATTTCTGGACTTTTATAAGGAAACAGCCAAGCAAACAAAACTACATAAATGTTATAATAGATACTTAAAACAGATAATAGATACATGTTTTTATTTATTTATTTTTTTTTTCATGATTCCCAATTATTTAGATTCGCAATTTATAATAGTTGTGCAGTCTTTACATTTTTATTTCAGTGTAGAAATTATCTATTCATTTAATTTTATATTTGGACATATTTGTTACATGACAGCATTAATGAAAGTTTCTTAAGGGTCAATATCATGTTATCTGCATCTCCTGCGCTCCATCAAGCCACTCTTATAATAGCAGTCATCACTCAAAATAATGCACGACTCTATTATCTGTATAGCATGTGTGGAAGCAAGGGCATAGATTTGGTTTGAACATTGGGGGGGTTGAACGTTGTATGCTGCCCGTTATTTTTTTCAATTTTTTTTTTTTTATGTGTATTGTTATTGGATAATTTATTTATTCCTATCTATCTATCTATCTATCTATCTATCTATCTATCTATCTATCTATCTATCTATCTATCTGGCAACATGTTTTAACTGATTACAAATTCAACATATACAAATATGAAAGAGACAACATTTAGACATTTATTTTAAGATTTTTACATTCCACCTTAATGCATTTTAATTTTCTTTTCTAAAGGGAAACACATCTTTAAAACATTAAAGGCATTAATGTATAGCCTAACTTTACAAAGCTGCTGTTTTTCTATACTGTTTCCTATTTTATTTTATTGATTAATCAATGGCATCTTCTTTACCTGATCACCTGATCCTCCTCTCCCTCTGCTGACTTGTCTACCCTGCAGCTATATTTACCTCGAATCTGTTATAAAAACATGTTAAGAGATTATAAACCTCATAACGTTATGAAATTTGTGTATAATCATCATTCATAAAATTCTAACATAGTAGAGATTATCAAAAGAAATAAATTAAGTATTGAAACCGCCAGTAGGCGGCAGTGTTTCACTGTTTTAATGAGTTAGCCACTTAAATCGTTAATTCATCCAATTCGTTCAAAAGTCAGATTAATTTAGTAAGAAAACAAAACCGATGTGAATACTTTTGTCGTTGATAATTACAGACACTATTGAAAAATATACTAGCAAAACAGACAGCTGCTTTGGTAACTTGTTATACTGATAGTTATAGCTAAATACATTGCAATGGATTAGCTAGCTAAAATATATGTGGTGTGTACTAACTATTACACAATATTCTCATACCTCATTCTCAGTACATGCTTTATTTTTTTGCATCCCTCTCTGACCAGAAGTTAAATATAGTCTGTTATAATGTTAAATTGGCGTTAACATTAACCGTGTGCTCTCCCATTCAATCACCACTCGCTTGTTTTGGTGAAAGTGCGACTCATTGGTTGGGCGTTACCAATCGGTTCAATAGAGGGGGAGCATTTTTTGTCTGATTTATTATGACATACTCATATTTGATTAGGAACAAAATTATTTTTACAAAATAAATGAATTCTATTTTTTCATATTATATTTTTCATTTGATCTACTGTGATTTTCATGTTGAAATATTGGGGGGGTTGTAACTGATGGATTTGAATATTGGGGGGGTTACCTCCCCCCACCCCCCCCATAAACTACGCCCCTGTGTGGAAGTAATTAATTATGAAGTAATACTTTTATGACAAATAAATATTTCAGTGAGTAAAACTGGCTGTCTATAGAATGCTGTTATGGACTACACAGCATTTTTATATTATTTTTAAATAATTTGTTTAATGATTATTATTTTAAATTATTGTCCCTGGATCAGTACGATACACTTTTAATAAAGTAGCGGTGGTAGCAGACATATTTTGAGTATCATTTCTGGTTGAAAAGAAGCGATCTAATCCTGTTTACATGAAATAAGCCTGCTCCCGAGCAGGTTTAAGCTTACGGACCTGTTGCTATGACAGCAGCTCCGGGATGAGCTTCGAAGAACCAAACGATCCAAGATCACGCCAAATCGTCAACAATCAAATCCAGCTAACTGAGTTAGCGACGTACGAAGAACGGGCCCCTGGACTTTTACCAGTCCAAAATCAGTATTGACAAATTAATCTTTGCAATGCAGAGGAAACACAGAAGCTGCTTTAGAAGGGGCATTTAGATGCAAATAAAAAAAAAATGAAAAGATAATTTAAATGTGTAATTACTGCACACCATGTCTCCATGACTTGGCACTGGCAGCAACAGCAAGAATAAAAGTTATGCCTTCTTTCTTTACATGGACATTTGGGCGGTGTTACGCAAATCTTCCCACATGGTGACATATAAATTTAGGTATGTATTTAAACGAGGCATTTTAGGATGGTGAGGACAAGTCTTAACTTTTATAAAGAATATGGCTTTGGGTTTTAGACTTCAGTCTTTGCAACTTTAAAGATCGTCTTTATGCACCAAGAGCTTGTAACACTTCAAAGAGAAAAGAAAAATTTTAATTGCATCATATGACCCTTTTAAACTGCCTGCTGTTTGTCAGAAAAAAGATTTCAGGTCTCACAAATTCTATGGTTTTCCAGCATCTTTTGCATATTTGAACCCTTTCCAACAATGACTATATAATTTTGTGACCAATATTTATATAGGTATTATACACAAGGTTCAAACAGTCACTGATGCTCCAGAAGGTACAACAATGCATTAAGAAGCCGGGGGTGAAAACCTTTGAAAAAAAAATACATAAATAAAACCAAGATATGTACATTTTTCTTATTTCCAGGAAAAAAAAAGCTTCTTTTTTTCATTTAGTACTGCCTTTCAGAAGTTACAGAAGATACTTACATGTTTCCCAAAACACAAAATAAGTTACATTTTACCCTGATTTTCAAGTTCAAATTCAGGCTCTTAATTCATTGTGTTTCCTTCCTTCTGGAGAATCAGTGAGTGTTTGAACTTTTTGTAATAGTTGCATGTAAGTCCCTTAATTGTCATCAGTGTGAAAAGATGGATCTCAAAATTATACAGTCATTGTTGGAAAGGGTTCAAATATGCAAAAGATGCTGGAAAACTTTGTGGGAGCTGAAGGATTTTACTGAAGAATAGTTTAACTATTCAGGATTCATGAACAACTATCACAAAAAAATAAATAAAATAAATAAACCGCTGTGGATAATCCGGGTAATAATACAGTATTAAGAGTCAAGCATATGTAAGCAGTTGGACAGGATCATTTTTATAAATTCCGCTATAATTTTCTCTTGTGGACTACATGTAAACATCTTTTATGTGAAATATCTTATTCAGGTCAGTACTAAATAAAAAGTAACATGCATTTTGTATGATCCCTCATATTTTGGTAAAATAATTAACATTTTGCAGATTCTGCAAAGTGTATGTAAAATGTTGACCATAGCTGTATGTGTTTAGGTATTGGGTAGGGTATATGATCATGCAGAATATGGCATTAATATGCTAGTAATATTCATGTTAATAAGCAACTAGTTGATCGTGAATAGTGCTCTCTAATCAAGAGTGTTACTATAACATGCTTTTAGACTTTTAAAATCCTCATGTTTCATATCTTTTCTGTAGTATTTATAACTCTCCCTGTCTGTTTACAGAAGAAAACCCCAGACGCAGAAATGGTTGTGGAGGACAACTCTTCCCCGATGAATGAAGTCACCTCCAGGACAGAGTTAGATGTCACTGAAGAGGCTGAGAATGAGCAGGTGGAAACAGAAGATGAATAAATCAAGGCATGGGAAGAAAAACATAGGTGGAAGATACATGTTTTCCTTTCATTTGCAGATGAAGTGCAGTACAATGTCTTGGATTTTTTACGTCAAGAAGCAACTAGTACTTTATCATTATAATATTTGTTTTATTATCTTTTTTACATTTCTACAATCTCTCCATTACCCCAGTGGAATTGGCAACTTGATTGATGCTTGTATTGGGTAGAATAAGCAGATTTGCATGTCTACATCAACTGCACTCCTGCACTTTTTGCACTGAGGCATATTTAGACAGATGTCTTCCAAAGTTCCTGTTCTGCAGCCTGTGAATATTTTGCCCGAAATAGATCATTACAATCAGAAAACAAATCCTTGCTGAAAGACTGCAACAAGAACACGCTTGAAAAGGTGTTTATTATCTGAACTTTGACCCTGAGACATAACGTCCGTTTCCTCTTGCCTTGAGACGCACAAATAGTTACACTTTGAGTGTATTATAACTTGCTCAAGAGGAATTTATTTTACTGACTTGGGGCACATAGCAGATAGATTTGACTGTGTATGTAAGTTGATTTATTTTTGTATTCACTGCACAAATTCAGGTTTTGTATACTTTGCAAAGATCAGATCACTTCTACATACAAAAAAATATTTATTTGAGCTTTTGTGAAAGCATGAACAGATCATTTCTGATCAGATCTTATTTTCCAGAAATTTACTGTAAGTTTCACTTTCAATATGTTTTGTCAAATTTTTCAATGGAATGCAGTTTTTAGGTACTGTTTTACTTTAGGTGCTTGTGGTCTAACTGAATAACCGCTCATATGTCAGCACATACAAATAAAATAAGCACTTATGAATACATTATGGTTATTAAACAAATGTCGTGCTAAAGTTTTTTTTATTTTTTTATTTGCATTTCTCATGTTTTGTGCATATTAAAGTCAGAACCTTGATAGAATAGTCATAGAACAGAATATTTTATTAATATTTCCTAAAATGGTCTGAAAAATTAGTATTTTACATAACCAATACTGTATAACTTTCTATGTTTGGCAATAAAGTTATTCAGCATTAATCTGTCATATATACAAAAATTCAGATGAGCAGGAAAAAAAAAACATCAAAATAAAAAGGATGGAAGTTGTTCATTCACTCCACAATGAGCCAAATATTAAGCTTTGTTACAAACTCTTTTTGCCATCTATATCATCAGCAGTCTACTAACATGATTTATGCACGTTGTTGTTTTTATTGTCTGTCAAAAACCTTAAAAAAAAAAAGTTATTCTGGCTTTAAAAAAACAAAAAAGAGTCTTAAAGGGGTCATATGATGTAATTTAAATTGTTCCTTTCTCTTTGGAGTGTTACAAGCTCTTGGTGCATAAAGAAGATCTGTAAAGCTGCAAAGACTAAAGTCTCAAATCCAAAGAGATATTCTTTATCAAAGTTAAATACTCTGCCACGCCCCCACATGTGTACGTCACAATGTGGAAATATTTGCGTAATGCTGTCCAAATGTTCACGCAATGAAAGAAGGCGTGGTTTCAGTAACCGAAGTTAGTGTTGAAGCAGCCATGTCAGGGAGAAGCTGTGTGTATCTAGGAGAAAGCACTTTAAAAACACTTTATTTGGCCTTCTGAAAGTAGATGCATTTAGGAATCTTTAAGATTACTTACAACAGAAAAGCAATGCATTTTATGGATGACCGGTTCGTGAACCTAAGAGAGGAAGTAATTCTGACTTTGCTACGACAGTCTGGCGCTTCTGAATCAGTATATTTTGTTATTAGTTTAAGTATTTGCTACTGAATGTTCAAATTCAGAGTTTTGTGCGTCTCGCGCACGTGTGTGTGTGTGTGTGTGTGTGTGTGTGAGAGAGAGAGAGAGAGAGAGAGAGATAGAGACGGTCACACAGTGGAGTCAGCTGTCTTAACTGTTCGTGGCTTGTGTACTGCAAACACATACGAGCTTCATCACTGTCACGCGACTCCGTTCCCCTTTTGGGCTTGAACTAATGTACAGTATTTGAAAAATAATGTGTTTTCTGAACATTAAAGCCGGTCAACATATTCTTTTACACCAAATACACAAAATAATGATCTTTAAAAAGCATCATATGACCCCTATAAATGCTCCAAATTGTTTTAATTGACAATAATTTGTGTAGCGCCTCATTTAAATAGTTCTAAAATCATAAAATAAAAAGAAACTGAAACAGTTTCAGTTTTATGAATAATGTTTAGAAAAATGGGCCGAAATGTCTGACAGAATTTGTTTAAAAAAAGCTTCAATCGGTGCTCATGGATATTTTCTAAATTTTCTTTAATATTTTGAAAAAAAAAAAAATTTTGAATAAATTAACTTATAGTAAGTAGACCATTATCTAATTTCCCATACTATAGCCTACCCACAATACATTCTTTTGAATTAAAATTCTCTAAAATTAATAAAAACTCTTTAGTTTTTTTTTTTGTTTTTTTTTTTTACATTGACAATGTAAATCAACGCAATTTCCAACAGTGCGTAATACAAAAAATAACAGTGTTAAAGTAAAAAGGCAGTTAAGGGTTTTTTCCCTTTTCTGAACCAGTGTTTAATCACAGTATTTCCTGACCGGCTGATGTTAGTTCTGTGATTCATTTAGGGGAAAAACCTGAGCACTTCTGCCTGCAATTTGATCTCGGTAAATTGCTGTAAATTTCCTTCACTGGATGACCAACAAATTATCAAAAAACAAACATCATGCCACTTTGTAGATCAGATTTGTTCTCCGAGGTCTCTGTTGTTAAGTCATTGTGATATCATTGATATCTTCTCTGTGCTGGTGTTGAACGCTCCTCCTGACAGGGACGTTGTAATGGCGATCGTCCTCTGTGACGATACACACGCAGGGCCACTCCTGCTTGTGGTCGTCTGGGTAATGTGTCACAAATTCCTCTGTGTCAGTCATGTACAGACGGAAGGCTTGAATGGTGTGCTTTAAGGCATAGCCCAGTAGAAACATCTCTACCTACAACAAAGCAAACATACATTTAAATTGTATTTTAAAGCCAAAGCCTTCAAGAGCTGTAAGTCTGCCAGTGTCATCATACTTGCCTGTTCTACCCCTCCATTGAAACCGATCTGGCTCAGGTGATTGGTCAGGAGGGTTTGGGGGTTTTCTGAAGTGTCGCGGGCAAAAAGAAGCCAGCAGAACACAGGCACTTCTTGATCTGCAGTCATGCTGTGATGAAGCTCAACAGCTTTGGCCAGCATTAGAAACTTTAGTGCTTCCAGAAGACCATACTCCTCTTCTCCACCTTGAAAAACACGCTCACACAAATCGTGCTTCTCCTCGGAGCTCTCACAGGCTGCTGCAGCCTGCCACTGAATAAAAAACAAATAAAGATACAAATGTATTAAAACTGAAATTTTCATGATATTTTATCTAATTACACTGAAAAGAACCTGAATTTTACTTAAAGGTAAAGAACAATTTACACTAAATGCTGTGATTGACCAATAAGAATATGCAGTAATACAGTATATATTGCTAATCATTTTCATTTATTTACTATTAAATTAATATTTTATATTATTGCCTGCCCAATGCAACCAAAGTGATTTGAAAACAAAGTGATTTCTGACATCTGCATGTATTACTAAATCAATAATGAATCATGAATCAATTTGTCTTGACTTTAAATAAATTAAAAATGAGCAGGGCAATGGGCCAAATTGATGGCGCGGCCAGATGATGACTTGATTTTGGTCAACGAAAGGTTCTGTTTCAATCATGAAATGCATTTTATGAACAAAATATTAATTTTTTATTAAAAGTAATATGTGATTGCATGCAGTAATCTTTTTTTTCACATGCAATTAGGGTAAAAACTTTAAAGGTTACAATTTCCAAATGTTAACTTACAATGGTGAGAAAAATAAAGTCAGAATTGCAAGATAAAAAGTTTAAATTACATTAGATTTTTTCTATTCCATGATAGAAATTAATTTCTATAATTAATTATTCTTAATTCTATAATTAAGACTATAGTCTTCTATAATTAATTGTAATGTTTTCAAAATCAAAAGCATTTAATATAGTATTTTTTTTTTGCTACTACATTAATTGATTAATCGCATCCAAAATAAAAGTTTTGTGCTCATAAAATATCTGTACTATATTTATTATGTATGTATAAATACACACACATGCATGCATATATTTAAGAATTTTTTGTATATTTTAAATATATAATATAAATTATATTAATATAAATACAGTACATACATGTAAATACTACAAAATATATAATGTATGTGTGACTCTTTATATATACATAATAATTATACACCGTACACACCCATATATAAAACAATTTTTTTTTTTGGATGTGATTAATCATGATTAACCGTTGCCCAGCACTTACTGTTTCTTCTAATTAATTTAACTTTCTTATCTAATCTAAAAATTAGATAAATGTAATGCACAGCAGAAAAAAGGGAGATTCACCTTCTTCTTAAAGAGATCCAAATAAGATTTTATTCTCTCCACAGAACTTTCCTTTTCACTTCCCAACATGCATTGTGGAGGAAACACCCATCCACCAATCAAATGGTCCTCAGCTTCAATCTTCTCTGGTAACTGTGACAATAACCAGCAGCTGTTAATCTGAGCTAGAAAACATCACATACATTAGCTATTCGCTACATTTACACCAAATAATGGCTCAATCAGAACAAAAAAACAGTTTGTGTAAACACCTCAACTGATCCGAATTAATTGAAAGGAGTGGTGTAGGAGTAATCTGATCCACTGGCAAAAATCAAGAATATAAATGTCTGAAACTTTTTAAACTCAAAAAGATAAGAAAAAATTACAATACCTGTGCCATGATGTATACGTCTACATGTGTTTTACGTCATACAGATGTGTTTGTTTATGTTTCAAGTCGTGGGAACTGGTCAAGTGGATGAAACTGCTGAAAAGCTCTTTTTTTTATTTTTTTTTATTCTCATGTTTGCTTTGGTGACTATCACATTGTCTTCAATATTTCCACACTATGCATACAAAGATGTTTTGTATGAAATACAAGTAATGCAGCTGTAAACGAATATGTGAAGCTGATTGCTATGGTTACAGTTCATATAACCAGAACTTTAAAGGAACAGTACACCCAAAAATAAAAATTTGGTCATTTACTCACCCTCTTGTCGTTCCTAAAACCTGTATACTGTTTTTTTTTTCTTATGTTGAAAACAAAAGAAGATATTTTATAGAATTCTGAAGAACAAAACAGTTGTTGGTCCCCATGACTTTCATAGTAGGGAATGAAATACTATGGAAGTCAATGGGCACCATCAACTGTTTGATTATCAACATTCTTCAAAATATCTTCTCTTGTTCAACATAAGCAAGAAACTCATACCGCTTTGGAATGATATGAGGGTGAGTAAATCATGACAAAATTTTCATTTTTGGGTGAACTATCCCTTTAAAATTAGGAAAATTGCATGTAACACACCAAGTGTCAGCTTATAGACTTTAGTCTGGGTAGAGGCCAAATGTAATCTGACACAAATGTACAATCTGTACTCTTTCTTCATGTTACCTGCACCCAGATCTACCCGTTTATTTGTCAGCTAAAATCTACCGAATGACGCACTTCAACAATTGAGAACTCCAGGGTTTTTGTTGATGTACAGCAGCACTACAGATCATGCTTTTGTATTCCTGTAGGACTGAGCCCAGATCATTATTATGGGTGTTGAAGTCTTCTTACATTTTTGGCAAATGGGATCACCACAGCCCTTTTCCTCTGCCATGTAGCACTGATTTAAAAAAAGAAAAAAATATATGCTTTTAATAAGCGTACAGAGGTGTCCTCACCAGTAGAAAGCCTTCATCCTGCAGCCAGTCGGGAATATTTGTGCTGTTTGCCAGCACCTGATACAGTGTAGCTCGTAGAGCACAGTAGTTATCGCCTCTGACCCTCCTCAGTCCGCTAAAGCTATGGGACATCTCACTGTAGCCCTGAGACAAACACACCGAAGCAGGTCAGACTTCTTAAAGCAGCACAGGTCAATTAAAATATTTTAAGGAGATACTCCACCCAAAAAAAAAGAAAAATTTGTCATTAATCACTTACCCCCATATTGTTCCAGACACGTAAAAGATTTGTTCATCTTCAAAACACATTTTAAGATATTTTGGATGAAAACTCGGGAGTCTTGTGATGTCCCATAGACTGCCAAGTAAATTACACTGTCAAGGTCCAGAAAAGTAGGAAAAGCATCGTCAGAATAGTCCATCTGAATGTGGTTCAGCCATATTCTCATTGCTTCATAACGTTATGGTTGAACCACTAATGGCTACTTTTGTGGACCTTGACAGTGTAATTTACTTGGCAGTCAATGGGACAGTCACAAGACTCCCCTGTTTTTATCCAAAATATCTTAAAAGGCGAACAAAGCTTTTACGGGTTTGGAACAACATTGGGGGTAAGTGATTAATGACAAAACTTTCATTTTGGGGTGGAGTATCCCTTTAAATACGGTTAAGGAAAAAAATATGACAAAGTTAGTTAGGTCACCTTTCTGATGCGAGCACTTTTGGCAGTGTTTCCCATCCATTCTCTCTCACTGTAGGCCAGTATGTCCACGGCTGGTGCTAAGCTACATCTGGTCTCTACACCAGGAACTACACAAGAAGAAGAAAACAAATCATGACAAATACCCAGAGATGTTAATCTGGATGCAAAAAAAAAAAAAAAAAAAAAAAAAAAACTTTGGACCAGTATCTTTTACATTTTCTCAACAATTAGATTTGTCTGTGTGGAATTAAACATGTAAGTATCTGTCTTAGATCTGCTTGTCCTATATCCTCCTGACAGACCATCACATGAAAAATTAAGGTGAAGTACACTGTATTTAGCATTTAAGGTAAATAAGATGGCATCAGACAAATGATTCACTCAAGCAAAGTTAGTAGCAAGAAGCTCCTGCCAGTTCCTCTCTGCTCTCCTTCTTTTCACTGTAAGTCAAATGAGCCTCTCACCTTTTGTTTGTAATGGCTCTTGGAACCTCTGCCCCAGTCTTTGAGTACATTTACATTTTTGGGTAAACTAACCCTTCAACTATTAGACAGTGTGACATAAATGAACAAATCATTAATACTTGTGAGCTCCAGCAGTGGTTTGGATGGCTTGTTATTGCTGGCTCCCTTTTCAATCTCCTCAGCTCCCAGATATAGGTCTGCACTCCTACGGCATAAAGAGGAACTATCATTCATGTGATGTTGAAGAATGAGGAGTAATCATAAAGAGTCCAGCTAAAACTGTTATATTAAAGCACAACATCCCAGATTATAATGACTCATCATGCAGGGCAAGTATGACTGGATCTAAAGAGGCTTTGTCATGATTCTTTAGCTCTTTTACGTCAGTTGTTCACATATTGTGTGTGAAAATCCCTTGTTTACAACTATAAATCAGATTTTCTGAATGCTGATCTATTGCATTATTGTAAATATAGTACTAGATGGACTTGCAAGACTATACTCACAATACTACGTAAGCTCATCTCTTCATTTATTTGTCTAATTAATAATTTATTCTGATGTCCAAATGCTTTCTGACCATCTGCCTTCCAAACTAAAAGTATTGCTGGGAAAACAGCATGGACGAGTGACACATACTCATCTAGTGTCTCATGTACTTCCTCCACACTTTCTTCTGTATCCTCCTGTATCAGCTTCATCTCTACTGCACTGCAGCTAAAAAGGATCTCTGATTTTGGGGTGGCGGAAGTGTCTTCTTTTCCTTCGTTTTCCTTGGCGACACTTGTTTCCTCTTCGTTTTTCTCCTGTTCGTCTTCTGTTTGTTGAGGTCCAGTTTCTGCATCTTTTACAACTTCCTCCATTAATGTAGTCTTGCTCAACACAGGAACCTCATCTTTGTCCTCAGTGTCTTCTAGAACAACTGAATCGCTGTAAATGATAAATGATACAGTGGTTATTGTGCAATTCTGATGAGGAGGACAATTTGGAGTCATGTTTTATAATTATTTAAAAATTGTTTGTTAATATTTTTTTTATAACCACAAACTATATTCAGACCAAACATATTGCAAATACCAATGCCTAAAGTAATTTGTGATCTGTAAGATTTTTTTATGTTTCTGAAAGTCACCGACTTCTTTTATTCTCACCAAGTATGCATTCATTTAATCCTAAATACAGTGCAAACAGTAAGTGAAAAAATACTACTATTAAAAAATATTAATATATTCTAAAATGTGTCTGTGTATGTATTTATAGTGCTTAAAAGCTTTGAGCAAAAAACAGGAACTATTCTAAATGTGGCCATTTGATAGTCTTTAACTATGCCAAAGGTCACTATAATCTACGATCATAAAAATGTTCCCAAAATAAGGTTGAAAGGAATGCTGTTCAGATAGCAATTTTCTTGAAGAATTGCTTGAAGAACTTCTGAATGAACACTGTTTAGACCACTGCTGATACACCATGTAGCCTAATCACACAATAAACATTATCTAAATATCATTAAACAAAATGGTGCTTAAATTAAAAGTTGATGATTTAAGAACAAAAACCTTTCAGAACAAAAAGCTTACTGCAACTGATGTTTACATTGTTGCTACATTGCACTACATTGTTTGCCTGGGCGTGATACAAACTTCCCTTTTTGACAATTTATCTATTTCTATTTGGCAGGTGTGATTACGGTCTTAGTGTGTTGACACTGCAAACTAATTATGAACTCTAACTTTTACACTGAGGGTTCTGCGCCACCTAATGGTATAACAATGACTATCAGGAAGTACTAACCTGGTTGGTTCAGTGAGTCTAGTTTTCTCAATGGGGCTTGAGGGCACTGAGGCACATGTGGAGTCTAGACCATTCTGAACGAGTTCTGTAGTCTCACACTCTTGCTCTGCAACCTTTTCACTCTCCTCTAGATCTTTCACAGAATCCATAACATCCGGTTTGTCTACATCAATAGTGCTGTAAAAGAATAGACATAAGCTAGCCACTATGGTCTTTAACATAATATATATATATATATATATATATATATATATATATATATATATATTGTATATAATAATAATAATAATTTTGTTACTTTATATAAACCTAAATGTCAAATACCATGAAGTATAAACAACTAAACTTATTTTAATTCAAGTAGTTGCCAAAACATCATGTCTCATTTTATTAGTTTTATTTAAACACTAAAATACCTTAAACTAAAATAATGGATTATTTAATGGATTTAAAATAAAAAAATAAAAAATCTGCAAAAAACTATATTATCTCAATGATATCAAAATAGAGACATTAACATATGCCATATGGACTAGGGGTCGACAATCTGACCAAAATGATTATGTATGAGCAATCTTATTTCAAAATGACAATATATACTGCAAAATAGTTATTTTTGCTGGAAATAAGGTTCTTTGTTAACATGCCAAATTTTTTAGATTTTTTTTTAAAGTTAATTCTCCATATCAATTTAAATGCTGCATAAAACTAACCTAACTACTGTAGGAAAATCTTCTCAAGCTTACTGAAGAAAAGTAAACAGTCAAAAATAAAATACTAAATAAGTGAAACTAATTATTAATTATTTCAATTTTACATCTTTTTGCACATGAATGGTTTATAATCACTTGGAATATGAAACCGGCTTTAAAATTGCATTGCATAGAATTTTCCAATTTTATTTAATTTTAATTTCATTTGCATTAAATGTAGACTTTTTTTATTATTATTAACTCATTACCTGCCAGTTTGTGTAGAGGGTTTAGATGGCAGTTGCTCTTTACTCTCAGATTCCAAGGTTTCTTCATTTGATTCCTGGACAATGTCTTCTGTTTGAAGCAGCTTTTCCACCACCATGTCATCTTTTATTTCATTCTCATCTTTCAGACTCCCAGGGTCCTTCACAAGACCATTTTCTATGACAGGAGAGAGTCCACTGGAAATATCCACATTTGGAGATGAAGCTTCCTGTGAATGTTCCTGAGGTTGAGAAACTTCAGATGTCACTTGCTTCTGTTCTGCCATCTCAGAATGAATATCCTCTAAAAGGTTGTCCTCTACTTCAGCTGTTTGCTCAACGATGGGTTCCTCAGCGGTCTCTTCAGCTACGCTTTCCTCATTAACATCCGACTCATTAGACTTACCTAAAACACATGAGTCAGGTTCTTTGCAGCTGTTGTCCATCAGTGAAATATCCCCAGTGTCACTGAGACCAGCCTCTTCATGTATCGCTTCATTGGTGTCACTCAGAGTTAGTTCCTCAGTTTGGATCATTTCCTTCTCATCTACAATCACCTCCACATGTGTTTCTGGCTCTGGTTGGGTGGAGTTCTCAGATTCTACCTGAGCAAGCACAGTATCTTCTTTAAGAGGTGCTTCCTTAACAAGTGTCTCTACTGCAGCTGCTACTGTTGAATCTGAACTTGTTGCGGTTGCACCTGCATCATCTGTCAGTGCAGCTGTGATGTCTACCTCTTCAACTGACCTGTGCGGAGCCTCTGTCTCCCCTTTCAATGAGGAAACGTTCTCTGCAGGTGCTTTGACTGTATCTTGAATTGCTTCTGAGACTTCAGCTTCAATGTTTTGGATTTCTTCAGTGATTTCAGTCTCTGTTTTTGGTGGTTCTTTAGCTAAGATTATAGCTTCTGTTGCAGCTATTTCAGGAGAAACATTGCGATTACCTTCAGCAGCAGAAGAGCGTTCAGTGTTTAATAGTAATATTGTTGTCGAGTAAGAGCTCTCTGGATTAAGAATTTCAGCGCTGGCCTTTGGCTGATTGGCTATAACTGATTCACCCAGCTGTGGTTTTGTTTTATCTTCATGCCTGTCGAGAGATTTAAAATGCAGTTAAGTCAAATGCGGATGTTATGGAAAGAATATGAAAAACAGGATTTACTAATTTGATGTATAGCACTCAAAGTTATCAATGCAAAGCTCTCTCCAGCCAATCTATGGAAACTAAGGTGAACAAAGAAGTCGCAAATGTAAATAATTCAGAATTTGTCATGGTACCAATGTCAGTATTATGAGGACATAACCATATGACTTGGCCCATCCAGATAAACAGCAATGCTAACTAGACCAAGTATGTTTAGTTTATACAATCAAAACACACGTCAATTACATATCGATGTATCAATGCTAAAGTACAAAAGCACCCTGTTTAACTCAAGGTGTCAAAGTGGCATTACATAATCTTTATAAGTGGGCTGCAATCAAATGCATGATCTGGGATGCAATTAAAAATAAACCATCCACTTGTTCATGAAGCTGAGGTTCTTCTAAAGACTGTTTAAACATGTTTAAACCGGATACATCAAAGCAAAAAAATGTCCTTTTCCAGTTGTCCTGTTGTTAGCAGACTAAAGCGTGGGGAGTGTTGACAGCATCAGTGATTATATTAGGTTTTATTTGCTTTTGACAACATTCTGCTTGTGTTCAGTGTAGACAGGTAAATTCCATAGCATGGAAGCTTGGTTAAAAAAAGTTTTTTTTATATACTGGAGAGGATGTAGTACTCTATGAAACATAACAGATAAAGTCACAACATTTCAATTTCGAAACAGTTGTGACTTCCACTGTCACTCACAAACAACTAATGATTCAACATAAAAAAAAAAATCAAGTCTCCCACTACGTTTGGTCTTCTTTCATTCAGAGAAAAGCCAGAATGGGGGAAAAAAAAAAACAATCACAACTTCTGTTTCATGCTACATTAGTAAAAAGGTCAATCATTAACTTTACCTTTGCTCTCCGTCTGAAGTTGGACTAGTGCAGACTTCCGTTCCTGCCTTAGTTGATGTCTTTGATTCAGAGCTGTGCAATAAACCTTTAGTCTCATCCTCTGCATGGTCACATGTATTTTTTCGTCCACAACAATCCCAAAAGTTTCCCATGTTGGCCCAGGTTGCTGTGATAGATTTCAGTAAATCCACTTCTCTGGGTTTAAGTTCAAACCAAAGGATTTGTATTTATTTAAAGCAAGCTGCTTCCACTTCCAGAGGGCTAGCCATATACAAATATTATTTCTCCAGACAAGATTCTACATGCCTCGTACCAATACATTTGAGCAGTGTCTGTAAATAACGTGTATCTGTAAGAATAGTCCAGCTACAGGAGCTGACCATTAACTGCACTTCTGAGTATCTGGTCATCTGCTCAAACCTGCAGATTAAAAACAAACACAAATTCCCATGTGAGTATTGAATGCCATTTCTTCACCTGAAGACAAATCTGAAGTAAATCAAAAGATTGCAAAACTTTGAAAGCTTCTTACGAATTAAATTTTACAGTATTAACAATAACTTTAATATATATGGAGAGTGTTTTTTTTGAACTGGTGTTTTTAAACAAATCCTTCTCATTCTCTTTCATGCATTGAATCCTTTTTCATTTGTGGAATTCAATTCCTTGTGACATGTTTAACTGTTTTATAAGTCAACAATTATGAACTGTTTTATGGTCTTCAATAACTGCATACAGCACTAGCATTCATGGATTAGAACTCTTTAAAGCATCTATTGGAAAAATTATTTCAAAACCAAGGCAACTGAAAAAGTTGGCGAGCACTTTTGCACTCTGAAAGACTTTATGTAATGTCCCATTTGAGTAGTTCACCATTTTTAATGGTTTCCAATAACATATTTGATATTATTGAGGCTCCCTCAGTGAATTTGCTCACTTGCACTCACTTCCAAAACATCAGTACTCATCTTGCTGGATCTGTCTGCTGATTTTGACACAGTTAACCTCCAGATCCTCCTTTCAACCTCAGTTCCCTGAGATACGGGAACGAGTACTGCACTGCTAGCCGTAACCACGCTGTTTCTGCCCACAATTGGCCTGAATAGGGGCATGATGTGCCACTATAGCCACCACATAGACTCTAAGAGTGGATGGGGAGCGTCCCTTATCCAGCAGCTCTTGCAGGAATGACAACACCTCTGACAAATCAGAAGTAGGAGGGTCTTTCTTGTGGTTTAGACACCAAGCGGAAAAAATAGACCAATAGATAAGGGCATCTTGTAGACAGGGATCTAGCCTCCAAAATTATGTTTAAGACTCGCTCGAAGGCTCCAGTTGAGTGTAGGGCTCATAGATTGGCCCAAGGGGGCCATATTCACCCGTTTGCTTGAGAGAGGAGATCCCGTCTCAACGGAATGGGGCAAGGGGCCACTACCAACAGCTGAGTCAGCTCTGAGAGCCATAGCAGGTTCATCCAGAGAGGGGCCACTAGGAGAACCTTGTATTTTTGTCCCCTGATTCACCTAATTACCGGTGGGATCAGAACAATCAGGGGAAATGCATAAAGAAGGAGGTTGGGCCAATGCATCTTTGGTCTTTGAGTAATAAATTGGGCAGTGAGAGTTGTCTTCTGAGGTGAAGAGATTTACATCGGCCTTGCCGAATATCTCCCAGATCCTTTGAATCATTTGCGAAAGGAGCGTCCACTCCTCTGAGGGAACACTGCTCCTTGATAACATGTCCGCTCCTTGATTTAATTTGCCTGGTATATGCGTTGCTCTCGGCAAGCACAGGTTGAGTTGAGCCCATTCCAGTTGATGTGGAAACCTTTTTCCACCTTCGAACAGTGGCTGAAAGTCGGTATGCCATCACACAGCGTTCCCCATCCTGTGTTGGAGACATTTATAGCGACAACTGTCCTTCTGCAAACTATTCCCATGGCCATGCCCTGTTCCATCCAGCTTGAGCTCTTCCAGGGGACCACGGCTGTTATACAGGCCTGATTCACCCTGATATGCAGGCATCCATGACGCCACGCATGGGATGGAACCTGTGGCATACAAAGCAGACCCAACTGTAGCACTGGCAATGCCGCAGCCATGAGGCCAAGCATTCCTCTGAAACGTTTTGAGAGGGCGAGAGGTACCAATCTAGAAGGAGAGCACAAGACTCCCTATGGCTAGAACCCGTGCTGGCGGGACTTCAGGTCTCATTTGGAAAATTATTCCCAGGAACGATATTCTTTTGTTAGGGAACAACACACTCTTGGCAAAATTGACCCTGAGTACAAGGCGCTCTAGGTGGCTGAGGAGGAGGGTCCTGTGTGATACTAGTTCTTTTTTCGGCTGGGCCAGAATGAGCCAGTCATCGAGGTAGTTGAGATTGCAGATTCCCATCTGTCTCAGAGGTGAAAGAGCAGTGTCTATGCACTTTGTAAAAGTGTGGGGGCAGGGACAGCCTGAAGGGAAGGACCATGTATTGATAAGCCACTCCCTCTAAAGCGAATCTCAAGAATCTGGATGTAAAATTATGCATCCTTCAGGTCCA